>NW_027186296.1:50569726-50665715 GCF_028583685.1 Petaurus breviceps papuanus | reverse complement strand
CAGTCAAAAGGCTGCACCCAAGGACCTAGAAGGCCACATGTGGCCTTGAGGCCAAGGGTTCCCCACCCCTGCTCTACTTGCTGTCTCAGTTGTGAGTGTTCCTCAAACCCCAAATCCTCGTATTCATTTTATAAGTATATTGCATTTATTTATACGTAGACAGTATTCTCCAGTAAATTATTAGTTCCTTAAGGCTAGGGACCATCTTGATTTCATCTTTATATCCTGTCATCTAACACACTGCCTGGTACATACTGTTGTAAATTGCTTAACAGCCTATTAAGAGACTGATGAAAGTTTCAGTTGCTTTTCTCAGTGGCAAAGTATAAAGTCTGACACCAAAGGAATGAAACTATAACAATTAAATATCACACACCAGTACGTTGAGAAGGAAATTTTGGACTTTTTTTGGAGGGGGGAAGAATTTTCTTCTTAGCACCCTTAGCTTCATCTATGTAGCTGTAAGGCTGGTCATGCTGTTATGTAATAACACTTCCATTTTGGAGAAGCAACAAAGACAAGTGGTGGAAAAAATGACTAAATACTGGAAGCCACCAATATTGTTGAAACACAACATAAAGGCAGGAAGCAGAAAAGAGATGGCACTGTAAGTAGGAGTGGAGGAGGAGTAGCAAGATCTTTTAATATTGAAGAAATCTTAATGACAACCATCTGCAAAGGCGAGTAGACGAAGAGGAAAGAGGTGGTATTTTGGGACCTGGAGTCAGGAAGTAAAAAAGAAGGGGAAGGCAGGAGCACTAATAAGAAGAAAATAAGAAATGAAACAGCTATAATTTCTTAATACTTCGTTTGATCCAGGCTACCATTGCTTTTCCAACACTAAGAGTTAAAAAGTAAAAAAAAACAAAAAATTAAAAATCACCTGATATTTGCTAAGAACAGAATTGGCACAAAAATCCATTCCAGAACCAGAGTTTATTTAAGGATTTATTATATTATATCAGCTACAGTACCAAAAGCTGCTTTCATCCTGACAACAGATAACTAAACTATTAGAAAGTGGCAAGATGCCATCCTTGAGAAAATCCACCCTAAGGAGACTGACTAATGAATAAAGCACTATAGTATTTTTGCTTCTTGTGTTCTACAGTTCCATGATAAAGGAAATCTGGTGGTCTGCAATATGTAATTCAACACTCAAGTACATTATGGAATGCATTATTATACCTCAGCAAGGCAGATGGGATTATCTCTTTCCTCAAAGAAAGCAAGTAGTTGTAATCAAGTCAGAAATGAGAATTATTTTATTAGTTTGGCCTAAGGCCTCTTCTGCTTTGGTTGAACAGTCTCAAAAAAAAAGAATAATCAGGAGCCGTATCTTAATTTATCTTAATCTATTAAAGTAGGGTGGTATTAATTATTTTTTGTCCTCAGAAAATGGGATGCAAAATTTTCTTCCTGTCAGGTTTGTTGTTATTCAGTCATTTCAGATTCTTTGTGACTCCATTTGGCATTTTCTTGGCAAAGATAGTGGAATTATTTGTCATTTCCTTCTCCAGCTCATTTTACAGATGAGGAAACTGAGGCAAACCAGGTTAAGTGACTTAACCAGTGTCACACAGCTAGTAAGTATCTGAGGCCAGTCTTGATTCCAGGCCCAGCACTCTCCATTGTTACCACCTAGCTGCCCTCCAATAAGGTTATCTATCCTTTAAAAAACCATCTTTGGATTCCTCTGTTCATTTCTCATGTGAAACTAAACCATTGGGAAATTTACCAAATAGCCAAATTTCCCATTCTGCATTCATTCATATAGGCAGATTGAAGCAGACTGTGTCTCCTCACCAGTTTTCAGAAACCTGATAGAACTAGCCATGGTCCTCAATAGATCTATGTTGGGCACCCACTACTCACAAAGCTATCATAATAGCTCTAAAATTTGCCAAGTACTTTTACATATTATCTCAACTGAGAAAATATAAATCGATGCTGCATTAAAGAACCAAATAAATGTGTGTGTGTGTGTGTGTGTGTGTGTGTGTGTGTGTGTGTGTGTGTGTATAATTTACTGAGCAGCATCTGGAGTTAAACTAGGCGCTGAAGGAGAACAGGTAACAAATGGATGTATACAGAGAGTCATACAACAGGGATGTCTTCCTTTCCATTATCCTTACAAGAATTTGCCCCAGCATTTCTCTTGCTTTGTCATTATGGCATTGACTAAACATGGAGGGGATGGTGGGAAGATGCCTGCTTCCTAGTTTGTGGGGAATGGTTGTTGAGCAAGAGGTGAAAATTACCTACTGAGTAGAGAGCAGGATGGAGAGAGGGATACAGAAAGGTCCCGACTCTCCTTTACAGTTGCAGCTCTCCACGCTGTGACATTCTCAAAGAACCTAGTCCCTGCAGGGGCGGTTTCTAGTCTTCTACACAGCTGTAACTTGTACAAGCCCAGCTCCTGCTTTTTCTGGCTCGCCTGCTTTGGCTGGACATGATGTCATTCTCATATCCTCTGTTGCTGGTCCATCTGTCAAGGCTGGTGAGCATCCAGGATTATATAGTCAAGCTCAGGATTATACAGTTGGCTAGTAATAGCATTCAGGACCCTCAAGGCAAGGATTGACTCTAAACACTGTCTGCTTTGTGAAGCACACAACTAGATACTTTGTAACATAAGATTACCCTGGAAAAATTAAATCACTTTTTAAAGAACAGAAATATTCTCATATCCAATTTTTTTTTTGCAAAATGATGTGTTCTTCATGCCCATCATTATCACTACATGAGCCGCTACAGCTATCCAACAGCTAAACAATCATCTTTTTGCCCATATGGGACCCCCAACAGTTATATTCACATTACTGAATCCTACCACATTTACAATGGTACCATTTATATAGTATTACAAGGCTTTTAAAGCACTTTAACAATATCTCATTTTATCCCCACAACAACCTGGACCAACTACGTGGCACATTGTTTCCAATGGTGGGGAACTTGCTGCAGGTCCCCCACCCCTGGTAGACTTGTTATTTTGTAATCAGTGAGATCTGATTTCAAACCTGTCTCAGACACTTATTATCTGTGTGACCCTGGCCAAGTCACTTAGTTTCTGTTTGCCTCAGTCTCCTCATCTGTAAAATGGGGATAATAATAGCAACTACTTCCCAGGGTTGTTGTATGGATCAAATGAAATAAGAATTGGGAAGCACTTAGCACAGTGCCTGGCACATAGTAACTGCCATATAAATGTTACATATTATTATGCCCATTTTACAAATGGGGAAGCGAAAGCTTTAAGTGCAATGATTTGGTAGGATCCCGAAGTTAGCAATGAATTTAAATTCCTGACTCCAGATCTAATGCTGTTTTCACTGTAACACATTGCTGCCTTTAACGTGATGCTTGGCAAAAACTCATAGGTGGAGCTGCATGTACATGGTTTTGCCCCAAACTTTTCTCCTTACTCTCTCTAAAAAAGTTCGTTAAAAAAATTTAATTTATATAAACTATATAAATATATAATTTATATTTATATTGTCTTATTGTCTGTCACACAGTAAGTAGTTAATAAATGTTTGTTGAATGAATGGAATCAAAGAAGGAAGACTGATGCACAAGGAGAGCCAAAAAAGACTAGATAGAAATTAAGAATTTTTCCAATAATATTAGAACATAGTCACCACAGAGATGTAGAAACAGTCTACTCTTTCCCTTACACAGCTGAAGAAATTCTGCCTTTTTCAGACCTTGGAATTCCCTCTATTTACCATAAAGTATCCTTTAGTGTCTTCTTTAATGAATACCAACACAAAACACCAAAGTGTTCTAAAATGACCTTACCCCATATGTTTCATTTAGAAGGAGGCATTTTTAGACAAAATATTACCAATGTGTTAAGGAAACTATTAAAAAAAACCAAACCAATGCCTGAAGATGATTTCATGTCTGATGATGACTCTTAAACAGGGCTGAGCTTTGTTAGCTCTTGTTCTGGTGACAGTGCTTCCTGAATATTCCCAACAAGTCCATTCACAATAATTTTGTCAAGTCAACAGAGAAAGAGAACATTACTAAGAAGAAAACAGTATAAGATGGGACTATAAGGTAATGAGATTGCTTTATATCAAATTTTATAAAATCCAAATTATCATCAAAGTAGTTATCTTGGGAGTCTAATTTATTCCAAAGACACTACTGTTGCCCAAGATATATTTTTTGAAATCTGGTTTTTGAAAGTGTATTCAGTCAGTATATGACACACAAGAAAAGTCACCTTCTTACAAGTCACTCTATTTTTAATCAAAAATTATACTGACCAACTTAATTCCTCCTCTTTCTCATCAGTTGGTTTTTAATGTCTTTTTGTTTTCAAAAGTCAAATGTAACCTCAAAAGAATGACAATCCATTAATAGAAAGGGAGAATTACAAAATGAAGTACTATATAAAATCTGAGGGGGAGATCATTACTGAACAGAGGACTTAGGGAAAGCGTCCCTCTCTGGGGTGGGAGGGGGAAGTGGCATTAGAGTTGGGTTTTAAAATATGCAGAAGAATGGAGGATGTTCTAGCCACAAAGAACAGTGTAAATTATGGCAGAGAGGCAGGAGGGTAGTTTTTGTGTTTCCCAGCACAAAGAGGAGCCTGATTTGGCAGTAGAGTGGCTTAAAAAGTGAATAATGACAGGTAAGGCTAGAAAGAGCCAGACTGTGAAAGACCTTGAAGGGTCTTTGAACTTAGATGTTGCAAAGTCAGGATTACATATATACATACATACACATATATACATAGTCAATGTGTAATAAATACATGTGTGTTTATTTAAATGATTTAAATATTAATGTATATAAGCAAACATATACATAATATGTAAGCACATATACACTTCATATAGATATATTCATATCTCCATATATGTACACAACATAGATATATATTTTAGTTTAATTTAATACATTTTATTTGATATATTGATTTAATATCTCATATATTATATATTGTGCTATATATATTTTACATATGTATATATATATATATATATATATTTTCCAATTCCAAACAACTAAATCTGACTATTATTGCTTCTATAATCTTGAGATCTAAGGGTACATTTTTAGCTCATGATGTCTTATCTTTATATTCCCCTGCTTTCAATGTCTCCTTAATAAATTCCACACAATTTCAGAAATGTCAATCATGTGCCTACTTGGTGTAAAACTGTGATAGTAATGGCAATTAAAGATTCCCCTGTATTGGCTTGGTTTTCAAATTGATTGTGTTAAAACCCAGAGCTTGTTAATCCCACCTGTGGGATGGACTTTTTGATGTGAAAAGAAAGTCCTGAACTGGGAGGAGCTGGTGACGTAGATTTGGAGAGATAAGAGAGAGGCGGAAGATCTTTTTGGAAGCAGCACCTCGTGGAGAGAGAGAGACTGAGAGGATTGCTGGTGGCCGCTTTGAATTGCCCTGGACTTTTGAGACCTGCCCCCTGAGCTGCCAAGGACTGAGGAGACATGGCTGTTTTGCTGGTACTTTGTCTGTCTGTTTTGATGTTATTTTGCCAGATTTGTGCACTGGTGAAAGACAGTCCTTTTGTTGAAGAAGTCCTGGAACCTGGCTGTTCACTAAGAAGCCCGGAGACTGTCCTGCAGACAGAGACTGAATACTGTCCATTGGTGAAGGACAGTGCTGTTGTTGCAGGGGTCTGGAGACTGTCCTGCAGACAGAGTGAATACTGTCCACTGGTGAAGGACAGTGCTGTTGTTGCAGGGGTCTGGGAGCCTTTCTGTTGGCTCAGAAGCCCTGAAGAAGGATTTTCTTGTTGTATGTTTACAGAAATCCTGGGAGAGGGCTTTGCTAATGTGTTGAGGGGTTCTAGGACTGTTCTACAGACAGTGGATGAATTCATGAAGGGACTGGCAATGTATCTTATGGCCTTGCTAAGCCTTGTCTCCCCAGGAACTAAGATTGCTGAGAACTTGCCTCTTGTCAAGATGAAGAAAAGACCTCCATTTGGGTATTAAGTGCTGTGCTTAAACTTGATGTAACTCTGGGGTAGATTCAATTGTGATCCAGGGGTGGGGAACTTTTGACCTTATGTTTGGAAACTAATCTCCATTTGAGAAGAGGGGCTTTGTGGTGGACTAAATGAAGGTATAGCCTAGGGGTGGAGAAGTATTTAGAACAGAGACTTTGTAATTGATTGAATGATTGGAAGGTCCTGGGGTGGGGTAGTACTTGGAGATTATTTAATCAGGCTTAGTAAATGCTGTATTTGGAATGATGTCATGTTTTGATCTTCTCTGTTCTTGGTTGGTCACTGAATAAAATGGAGAGCACCTATGCTGGTATTTTGAACCTGGGAAGTTGCCTTTGCTTGGTATTATATTACAACAACACATGGTGGATACCAAATCAGAGGGGAAAAAAAGATGTGCCGGATTTGAAAAGGAATATTCTACAACTAGAAATTACTACAGAGAGCCAGAGGGTCATTTTTCTTTTTTACTATTACCTGTCATTTTAAAATATTTAGACTTAGTTTAGTCAAGTAGATAAATTCAATTAGGAAGAAAAACATTTGCATACTTTGCAAACTGAATGCTTTCAAGCAGCAATGAAGTGAATCTCTTATAGACATTATTGCTAATTATTGCTGATGATTTTTAAAAGAGGCTTTTCTCCAAAAGGTTTTGGAAATAAAGGAGAGGGAATGCATAAACTACATCAAATATTTCTTAAACCAACTTTTAAAAAACAATCTTTGCTTTTCATTTTCTACAACTGACTAATCTCTCAAATTCAGGAAGGTATGGTCCAATTCTGTGACCCAGACACATAACAAGCCCATTTGGTTGAACAATTTCTTCATTCTAAGAGTATACATAGGAAGCTTAAGTAGTACCTAACTGGTAAGTGGAATGTTGATCTAATGTCATCTATTTAAATAATAATAGCTTAAATTTATATAGCATTTTAAGAGAAGCACACAGAGAAGATATATACCTAGACATATTTTAAACCAGAGAGTTCTGACATGTCTCTGCAAGATCTGTATTATCAGGCACTCTTATGGTAAATATCATATGTAAAATTGTAAATTTGTATTGGTACAGCTTTACTTTAGCTATTATGCCTAAATCAACTGACAAGTAGCTTCAAATTTGCTTCAAATCCTTACCAAGCTTCATTTTGAACTACAAATTTTCTTTGAGAACTATAAAAACTCTTAAATACACAAGAAATTAAATATTTTTAAATGTGCACAAGAAGTTTACTTCTCTTTCATATCAACTAAATAAAATCTATACTACCTAGTAACAAAAACAGCAGCATCCACTGGGGGGGTGTCATCCTTTCCACCAGGAACCTGGTTATTACCAAGATACTTTGCTCCTCCATATTCCTCATTTTGCCAGAGACAGAAACTCTCCAAGGATCTTTCTCCATGGTGTCCAATGGACAACTTAGTCTGAGAAGAAAAAGGGGGGAGGGATAATTAAATAAGAAAATAGCTAGACAAATCAGAGTTCATTCAACTCATTCAAAGAGACAGCATAATGTAGTGAAGAAGTGTCAAATTCACAAGCTTACACTCCAGAGTATGGCCAAGAACCAAACTGAAATGTGACTGGGAAATGTTTAAGAAAATAAATAAAAAATCCAATACTAATAGATGATACTAATTTGTATGTTTCTGAGTCAATATATGAACACAGTGATCTGTTTTTATTTGAGTTTGACATCACTGATGTAGTGGATAGAAACCTGTCCTTGGGAGTCAGGAAGACCTAGCCTCAACTTCTTTCTGTAACAAATACAAGCTATAGAACTCTGGGCAAATCACTTAATCTCTAAGGGTTATAGGCAACTCTAAGATTATAAATTGCAGCGAACATGCTGACCTGAGTTAGTATAGGAAATTTCATCATGTAGGAACTCCTTATACTCTCACCTCCCCCCCCTAAAAAAATCATAGGCTAAGACTCTATCCCCAGAGTTCATTAACTTACAGACTACTGTAAAAGCCATGACAATGTAGCTAATTGTTAGAATGGCTTTACTTAACCTCTTCTCCACAAAGACCCAACACCTTAAACCTAAATGAAGGGTATTTTAAAGAATTTACCAAAGAAATGTTTAACAGGCACATTTCTAAGATGGTAAATAAAAGCTATTGCTAAAGAATATATTTCCCTTCCCAAGCAGAGAAAACAATGTAGTAAAAACACAATTCAATTTATATGACATCTGTGCCTGTATCTTTGTATTAATAATACATCATATTCCACCTTAATTTCCTCACTCTAATACCCATAAAATAGTTAAATCCTAAAGTCAAATGAAACCCAGGTGTCTTCTCAATATAAGAAGGCTGTACCACTGAGATACATACCACAGGGAGAACCTTGAGAGATGAGGATAAGAAGGAAAGAAGGGGAAAAGGTAAGATTTTAATAATATTCTGAATGGAGAATCTGGTAGAGGAATAAGGGACACCTCCACTTTGTTTCTCTGCAGGACACATAATTTTCCCTTTGAGACTAGGAAGGAATGATTAAACAGACCTGCCTTGTTTAGATGGAACCATGATCTCATTGGTGTCATTGCTTCCCCCTCTGACACAGATCACAGTACGTACACCCGTTTGATACTACTGGATGGTTCTCGTCCATCACTTTTCAAAAAACTTCTAAAGAGTGCCCATGTAATGTGATGAATATCTTCCTCTGGTTCTTTATGATTTTGAGGATGCGAGTGGAATACTTTGTTTGTGTGTTATCCTTGACTTGTGACATGACTAGCTTACATCTTTTTCCAGTCATACATGCTACTAGGTGAGTACCTTAACATCACCTTTTTTATACAAAAGTTATCATTGGTTATGAAACACTAATGTACAAAAACCCCCCAAACATACCTCACTTTCCTTTGCATTACCTTTAACATAAATGCTTGAGATCATCCTGTTCCGTAATTTTAACCTGTGTAGCATCATGAGAACACTATCATTGTTAAAAAGATGGACTTTTGCTATATTGCACAGCTTAAAATCAATGAAAGTACTGTGTAATTTTCCAAATGAGATCCTTTTATTCAGTTTTGCAGTTAGCTCATTTTCTATCTTCAGCACCTATCCAATTTTAATATGCCAATACATAAACTTGACCCAAAAAAGGTCCATCTGAATGCTATAATTTAAGATGCATTTTTTCATTCACTTTGGGTTTTTTTTGACAGATGATGAGATTAATCTTTTAAATTATCATGTTTCTCACTGAGGAGGCCTAGATTCAATGTCATCTTCAGAGCCGATGTTTTCATTTTGTCCATTTCCATTTTTGGGGAGTAAGCATCTCGTGGAAAGAATTCAGATTGAAGCTGCTGTATTCATAGTCGGTGCCTTCTCATTTTATCTTTTATTTTAATTTTGTGTTGATTTTGACACTTTCTCTTAACTTTAGAATGATATGACCTGCATAGATACCTGACTCTGAAATGTATCCATTGGAAACCAGTTATTGCTTATCACTTGACATGATGAACCCCATTTTTTGTTTTTCATTTGGTACACAAACTATATCATGTTGACTCTCGAAGAAATTATTCATGATGTACAGTGAGTAATGCAGCAGTATTCATGATGTAAAACTTCTGAATGGCTCATATGCCACTGACTGTTTTCATTTCTTGATGTTAAACCGTATTTTCCCACATAGCTTCCCAACACATCTCCCCTGTGCCAACTTTCACAATGAAGTCACCAGATATAATAATGACAATTTGGAGGTTATTATCATGTTCTTAATAGAATTTTTCTACTCTTCATCCTCTGAAATTAAGTCATTGGCCCATAAGCCATAGTTATCTCTACAATTAGCTGTTTTCTTATGCTTGTCCTGGGCACTGCAAGATAAGATGTCCAATAACCTATAAAATATTGCTTCTCATTGCCTTTGGGCAAACTGATGAAATCAGCTCTTGCGACATCTTCATTTGCTTCTTTGAGAAGAACCTGTAAGCTCTCCTTCCGTTTGAGAATTTCAATATTTATCTATTCACCTGCTTCCTCCAGTTGAAAGTCACAGGATCATAGGATTTAGAGCTAAAAGGGACCTCAGATGTCATCTTGTTAAAATAACTCATTTTAAAGATGAGAAAGTTCAAATCTATAGAGGGTAAGTGGCTTGCCTAAGTTCATACAGATAGCAAAACAAAACCATTTGTTTTTAAGCAAAGACCACAGACTTTTAGAGTTGGAAGGCATTTCAGAGACTATTTAAATAAGTACATCAAACATATCTGACCCAGAATTATATCTACAACATACCTGATGAGTGGTCATATCATAGAATCTTAATATTGGAAGAGACCTCAAAGGCCATCTAATCAAAGCCATATCTGACTGATGTCTCATTTTAATCTACTGAAGTGTCAGAACCTCTTAACTTGTAAAATTCTACAGTTGTATTAGAACACAGAATGATAGGATAGCTAGAATATCATATTGTTTTTGGGGTTTAGTGGTATGTCCTAGTTTACAAAGATAAATAGGCCTAGACTACTGCAAAAATTTCCTGACTAGTCCTGAATTTTCTCCCCCCACTCATAACCAACCTGGATACTACTATCATATTAAGTATCACTTCATCTGATGACATATAAAGTTGGTAGGAGAAGCTGAATGACCCAGTGGATAGGGTGCTAGGCCAGAAGTTAGAAAGACCTGAATTCAAATCTACCCTCAGACACTATTAGTTGTGTAACCCTGGGCAAGTCACTTCTACCTGCCTCAGTTTCCTTTTCTGTAAAATTGGGATAATAATTGCACCTGCCTCCCAGGATGGTTGGGAAGATAAAATGAGATAATAATTATAAAACATTCGGCACAGCACCTGGCACATAATAAGCACTATATAAA
Source organism: Petaurus breviceps papuanus (assembly GCF_028583685.1). Lineage (NCBI taxonomy): Eukaryota > Metazoa > Chordata > Mammalia > Diprotodontia > Petauridae > Petaurus > Petaurus breviceps. Next base: position 50,654,832 of record NW_027186296.1, on the reverse strand, counting down.
TGTTAGCTATTAGAATTTTTGGATAGTCTAATAAATGATTATTTTTATCTACCATATTGTTTTTATTCATATAATCCACATTTTTCTAGGCTTCTAACATCACAGAATCATAGGATCATAGAATTAAAGCTGAAATGGACTTTAGAAGCCATTGAGAACCAGTCCCTCATTTACAGATAAAGAAACTTGGGTTTAAAGAGATTAAATAAATTTCCTCTTAAGTATCTGAAGCAGGATATGAACTCACAACTTCCTAACTCAAGATCTAGGTGGTCATGGGTAAGCTATACATAAGTGAGATCCATTTTATATTTTTTTGTGATTCCATGAGTCACCATGGTCTAAAATGTCATCACCTAGTAACCAATGTTCTGTTTATGCTACTTAACTAAGTTAGCTAGGCCTTGAACAATAGAAATAGGCTACTGCCAGTATACTTTGATAGGCCCTGCCGGACCTGAACCTTACAAGTATCTTTTGAGAACTAAGGGTCACCTCTAAGCCAAAATGAGACATCAGTGCAGAGTTTTCCTGAAGGGATCCTCTTAAATACTTGACATTACACATATAGGTTATTTTTCAAGAGTTAGAAGTATTTTGTAATATCCAAAGTGTCTGTGAAAACTTACAGGGCGGTTTCGAAGAAGTACAAGCTTGGTGACTTGAATGTTAACTTTAATTCCCAGGCTGTGGTGTTGAAACATATTGTATACCTGTTAATAAATTACAAAATATTATTTTTTAAATATAATTTCAAACAAGTATTAAATCAGTGAGTCTGAGAAAGTTAAACCAAAATTTAATGCCCCCAAATACATTTATAAAATAGAGTTCAAATGAAGTCATCTAAATTCATAAAATGCATGTTAAGAAAATAAGAGAGCAGATCATTTTGCTAAAGATCTAAATATCAACATATCTTAGAATTCAAATTACATAGAGAAGCTTTCTTTGATAAGCTTTAAGGTATTTAAATATTTTTTAAAAGTCAAGGAATAACATGAAGTTAGTAGAAAAGGATGAGAATTGGACTTGATTTCACCTAAATTCTAGCTAAATTAATCACAATCCAGGCTGGTTCTTCAGAGTTTTTTATAGTAAGACATTTAAAGCAATTACTAAAGTTTCTCCATACATGGAGATATTTTTAAGAAGGAAATGTCTACTAGATTATAAGCTCTTCTTAGGCAAGAGTAATATTTTATTTATATTTTTTATCTTCCTATGTACCAAAGTGCTTTATACATAGTAGACATGCTAAACTGAGCCAATCTACCTGGGACCGGCATCAAGTGAGGGAACTAGTGGGGCAAATGTTCAGTAACATGCTCTAAGCTATCCCCATACTTACAATTCTTAACAATCCTTATCAGTCTAAACAACTCTTATGACCAGTGTTTCTAAAGAAAAGAAAACTATTCCATTACTGAAGATACAGAAACCTAAACTAACACATTAAAAACAATTCAAGGTTAAAAACAGAGAGGAATGCAAATAACCTAAGATCAAATCCATTTTTAGTTCCCATTCCTTTTTTGAAATAAGTTAGAGAACAACACAGAAAATGTACCTGAAGATGGAATAAAGAGAGGGAAGGAAATGGGTTTTCTTTCCATGTCACTCCCTCTCTCCTCAAGAATGGTACCATATATTAAGTCTGGGATCAAATATTAACTCCTTTGTTGGCATTGAGTACTTCACAATCTTTCAAGTTTTATTTCACATTATTCAACCTCCCATACTCCATCCATTGGCATTCTTGTTATTCTTCACACTGTTGTATTGTCACTGTCTGTCCCCCATATCTAGAATGCACTGCCTCCTCATCTATGCCTCTTAGAATCCTTAGCACTACATTCTACATCAGAGATCTGCTCACCCCTTTAGGGGGTAGTGTACCCCCCCAACAATATATACACTTTAATATATTTTATATGTACATATATACATGAATACTTACATACAGACACATACACATGTATCCCTTAATAGAATGTAAGCTCCTTGAGGACAGAGATTTCTTTCTTTATTTACGTTCCCATCAAACTAGTCTGGGGGCTGGCACATAGTGGACATTTAAGAAATACATGCTGATTGACTGATAGGGAAAAAAAGGAAGGGAAAGAAAGGAAAGCAGAAGGCTAAGGACGGAGCTTTGGAAGAGACCTCTGGCTGTGAACTAGAAGTAAAAGAGGAGTCAGCAAAGGAGAGAGAAAAGATCAGTTATTGAAATCAGGAGAGGAGCCAGGGGTGTGTAGTGTTAAGAAGCCAAAGGAGAATTTCCAGACAGAGGAAATGGTCAGCAGTGTCTGATATTGCAAGGAAGTCAAAGAGAATGAAGGCAGAGTATTATATTTTACTGTATTTAGTTATTAACAGGTGGAGTAGAATGTGAGGGACTAAAGCCAGATTAGAGAGGCTTAAGTTTAAGGTGGTAAAAATTGCCTGGAAATTCCAAATTGATGTGTTTTATTTTCTAGGCAGCCTAAAAAGAAAAAAATGCAAGTTAGATTTCCGTGCCAGTAATGGATGACATTAGAAATTTCTTTATTTGCTGCCAAGATCACAGTGCTGATATGGCAGGAGCACAGAGCAAATATTATACTGGAAATTTAAACAGGGTCAAGTCAGGTGATAGGAAGGTTAAGCCAATTAGCAATGCTACATAAATGTTAGAAGGTCAAAGTGGGTTCAACATTATAATGTTTATCTTAATGATAAAACTGGCAATAGCACTTCATGACTCTTAAAATGTTTGAAAACTCTAAATAAAAGAATGAATCTTCCTCTCATTTAGGATTCCTGCACACATGGAGAAATAGGACACACTGGATTGACTTGAAAAAAAAAGTTTGGCATTATTTTTCAAAATTTCCCTTCATTAAGAAATGACAGTTATTTTTGACACCAGGCTAGTCATTGATTGGCCAAATATGAGTTCATTTCTTAATTACCTACCTCCCAAAATGGATAAAAATATAAAAAATATGTAACTTGCTCTCATTTCTATAATTTAAGAAATACAAATGGTCATAATTCAGACATTTCTTAAGAAATTCACCATTAGGCTCATTTCAATTTAAGAAGTATTTATAAACGTCTACTACATGGGGAAGTATTATGACAGATTCTGGGGAAGATACATTTAGATAAAAATGTGATTGATCCCTGCCTTGGGGGAGCTAATATTCTAGTAGAAAGATGAGATAAATGGAAATAACTATGCAATATAGCAATGCATGAGAACAACATTAGAGCAGCACAGAAAGAGGAGGTTGTTACCTACAGAAGGATCAAGGAATATTTTAAATAAAAGGTAACATTCAAACTGAGCTTTAAATTCTTGGTGGAAGCTCAACAGATGAAGAAAGGTAGGGAAAATACTCCAAGAAAGACAGAGTAAACAGATACATGAAGATGGAAAATTACAGACAGGGTGTATGCCAAACTGTAATAATCCAATTTGGCTCAAGCATATTGTTATGGAAAGGAATATCATTAAGAAAGATAGGAAAGGTTGGCTGGTCCTAGATTTATGGTAGACTAGAATGGATGCAAAAGACATTGCAAACATAATGCCAAGAGGGACTGATAAATGGCTGGATAGAAGATGTGAGGAAGAGAGAAAAGTCTTAAAATTATCCCAAAATTCCGAATATAAAAGACTAGGAGACTGCCACTAGCAAAATAAAGTGCTAGATGGTACCTGTTTATGAATGCAACAGAACAAAGAAGGAACATATTTGGGGAAAAGATAATGTCCAAACAATGTCAATGGAACATCCAACTTAGATGTGTACTTTAAGTAGCAAGACATGTGAGTCTGCACCTCAGAAGTCAAAGCTGGATATTGATATTTCAGAGCTGACTACATAGATATGGCTGTGGGAATGAATGAGATTTTTAAGAAAGAAAAAAAGATAGAAAAGAGGGTCAAAGACAGAAAGGGGAAGTCCAAACTTAAGGAGCTGACAAATGGAGCTAGTAAAGAAGACAAAGAAAAGAGTGGCTACATAGGTAGGAGGTAAACCAAGAAAGTAGAGTTTCCTTGAAGCTAAGGGAAGAGAAAGAATCCAGTTGAATAGAGTAGTCAAATGTGTCAACTGTTGCCAAAAAAAGTAAAGAAAGATGAACATTGTGAAGAAGCTACTGAATCCAATCACCACTGCCATGCTTTATTAAACTACTACTGTCAGCAAGACATTGAGTTATGTAGATATTGAAGGTTCAAAGGTGCATTTAAAAATAACCTTTGCCTTTTCAGAGCTTGTGTGCTGATGGGATAGCATGGGTGGGGGGGAGGGAGATACAACATACACTGAAAATGTAGATTGAGATTCTAGGAGGAAGAGGATAGACATTCCAGGGATAGGGAATGTACAATACTAAGGCCCAGTCTCAAGGAGGTCAGTGTGACTAGAAAGTAGAGGTCAGGAAGAAGAGTGATGTGAAATACATCTAGAAAGGTAGACTGGTGCCAGACAATAAAGAGTGTTAAATGTCTAGTGGACTGGGAGTTTATATTATCTCCTAGAAGGAATTCAGTGTTGAGGAGATCTTTGGTGAGTATTTCTAGGTGGCACAGTAAATAGATCCCCAGGTTTGGACTCAGGAAGACCTGAGTTCAAATCCAGTATCAAATACTAGCTATGTGACCCTGGGAAAGTGCCTTAAACATATTTGCCTTATCTGTAAAATGAACTGGGGAAGGAAATGGCAAATCAGTCCAGTAACCTCTGCCAAGGCAACCCCAAATGGGGTCATGAAGAGTTGGACACGACAGAAATGAGTGAACAACTTAAAGAAAGTGGTGAGCAGTAGCTAAATTTCAAGATAAAGAAATAAAGCAGAGGCACTGAGTGTAGCAGATATCTCAGGAAGTTTCAGAGACAGGAGAGAGATTAGATACTAAATGGATGGGATAGAAGCATCACAAGAAAATGACTTAATTTAGGATTGTGGAAAGATGAGCACCTTTAGAAGGTCCATAGGAAGGAGGCAGTGTAGCTGGAGAGAATGAAAGAGATGAACAGCTCAAGCAAGGTCCTGAAGGAGGCAGGAGACAGGCTCATGAGCACAGATGAGAGGATTTAGCTATGAAGAATCATGCTGCGTCTTCTGTGAATGTCAAGAGGAAACAAAGTAGGAGGGAGAAGGGAATAAGTAAGGATGCTGACAAGTTTTGAGAAATGGGGGCAGTAAATTGAGGAAACTCAAATCTGAACAGCCACAAACTTCTTAATGAATTATAACATCTCACATCCAGCAGAAAACCTGGATACTAATTTACCTTCTAGCTGAACAATAAACCAATCTTCATCATGTTTAGATCTTACTTAAAGACTTCTGGACTTTAAGAGGTCGTAGGTTCTCCTTAGTGACAGGTATCTCTCATGCAGCCCATTCCATTTTTGGATAGCCCTCATAGTCAGGAAGTTTTGTCCTTAAATCAGGTCTATACATGCCCTTGTAGCTTTTATCTATTGCTATTAGTCCCACCCTAGGGGGAGAAGCTGAAAAAGTCTAATGCTTCTTCCACTGACAACTTTACATACTAAGTCTTCTCTTTTCCAGGCTAAACAACCTTAATTCCTACAAGAATCCTTGTTCAAACCCTCCAGATAATCAATAAGAGAACATGTCATCTGCCTCCAGAAGAAGAACTGGTATTATCTGAATATGTTTTCACTTTCCTTCATTCTTGTTTTTTTGTTTGTTGTTGTTCGAGTCTTATTGTATAAAATTACTAATATAGAAATGTTTTACGTAATTGCCCATGTATAACCTATATCAGATGGCTTTAAGGGAGAGATAGAATTTGGAACTTTTTTAAAAATATGTTGGGGCGGCCAGGTGGTGCAATAAGAGTGCTGGCCCAGAGCTGGGAGGCCCAGGATCAGTTCTGGCCTCAGATACTTAGCAGCCACACAAAATATAATTGGCCATGTAACCTTGAGCAAGTTACTTAACCCCAATTGCTTAAAAATATGTTAAAATTATTTTGAAATGCAATTGAGGAAAGATAAAATATCATTTAAAAAAGACTATCATGTATCTAGTCTTGGACACTATTCTTTTCTGAATAAAGCTCAAGTTTACATTTTCTTTCTTGGCTACCCAGCACACTGCTCTTATGATTGTAACATCATAGATGATTTAGAACTTGAAGTAACATTAGAGGTTATCTAGTCTAACACTAATTTTACAGAGGAAAAAACTAAGTGATTAAGTGACCTGCCCAAGGACATAGATAGTAAATAGTAGAGCCAGAATTTGAACCCAAGCCCTCTGGGTTCAGCATTTTTTTTTCACTAAATGATAGTTTATATAGCATCTACAGTTAGGTAAAACTCTCCAATCTAATTTCAATAACATACTCTCCAGGGGTGCTTCCCCCATTTGTACTTCTCAAATTGAGTTTTGAAGCCCAAGTTCCATTACCATGAAACATCACACAGTCTTCTACAATCAAGCTCTTTTTCATTCATTTCCCTGTGAGCATTAGTTCTAAATCCTTCCCTCCTTTGTGTCATCTGCAAAGTGGATAGACATGCCATTTGTTCCTTTATCCAAGTCATTAATGAACCTATTAACCAGCACAGTGCGAAGCACAGGTCCCCGAGGCAGTGCACGAGAGACTTCTTTCCAATTTAGATCGTGGGCTTCCCGAAGACTAGGGCTGTCTTTACCTTTCTTTGTATCCCCAGCACTTAACACAGTGCCTGGCTCACGGTAGTCACCTAATGAATGCTTACTGACTAATTAACGTTGACTTCAGACTACTAATGATTGTTCTTTCTACCCAGTCTGTCTCCATTCGATCAGTGAGCAATCCACTTAATTTGTACCTTATTTAGCCCACACCATTGTATCTTCTCCACAAGGACAGCATGAGAGACTTGCCAAATGTTTAGATAAAAGATAAGCAAGCTAAACTGATATCACCTTCCTCAACTAGTCAAGCAATTTTGTCAAAAAAGGAAGTAAGAGTAGACTGGCACGACCTGTTTTTGATGAGGCCATATTGGCTCTTTGTGATCCCTTTCTAGTTAACTAACCACTCCTTTAATAACACTTTCCAAATTTTTCACAAAAAGTCAATGTTATTGCCCTGTATTCTGAAGCATTCACTCTATTTTGTTTTTTGAAAACTGGGATATCGTTTGCCTTTCTCCAGTCCAGGTGACCCCTCTAATTCTTTAAAATCCTTCTGAATGTAGGTTTTGGATGGCACTAGGGGCATGAAGAGAGGGGAAATGTTTGGATTATTCACTGTAGGAGATGGCATTGGGAATCAGGCTTGTATATGAAAATTTTAGCTTTCATTAGGCTAAAAATTTTGAGAGATAAAATATGTGACCCTAAGAGTAAGACACTGCGACTTATACAGTTTTCTATGCTGTTAACATAAACACTTTACTTCCACAGCCACAGGCTAAAAAAAATGAACCTGTTTAATGTCTAAAACACCAAAACACAAAAATAAATGCTTTTTTTCTAAATTCAAGGAATAAATGGTAAAGCTATTTCTCAATGCCATTTTCACAACTGACATAAAAGAAAAGAAACAAACTAGCATAAATGGGCATAAAGTCTCAAAAATTGAAAATATATTCTGGCAAGGGAGTTTCCTCTTATCTCTAAATTTCATTTTAATTTAGAGATTGTCACTCAGAGTTGTATTTGGTACCAGAACTACATTCCATTATTTTTTCTGTGTGTCATACTGTTTCCCCTGGAGCAAATCTACACAAGGAAGGTGTCAGAAGGAAATAAACTATAAAAAGCTTTATGCTTTAAATAGTGTTCTATAGTAATTCTGCAGATAGACATGTTGCCACATCACCCAGTTGGAAGGGCTGATGGCCAAGATGACATACATCAAAGCCTTCAACTGGCATATAGGTTAAAGTTTTATTTTCCGTCACCCAAAATGGTTCTTGCCCTTTAATGTAAGCCAACTCTTTCAGTTGGATTCCAAGCTGTATGGGCATCTGAGCCAGGCATCTGCCACTAGGCATGAGCTTTTAAGTTAAAAGTTAAACAGAGTATATGAGAGAAATTTTTTGACTCAGAATATCCTATGCATGCATTGCTGCCACAGCCATGTAGCTAACTGTTCAAAAAAGAAATTGGACAATGGCCATTAGAAGAAGCAGGAGAAAAAGATTTAATAAAATAAGTGAAATTTAATTTTAAAAACTTTTTTAATTTTCCTTTTTCATGGGAATTTGGAGTTAGGAAAGAGCTCTGAATCCCTATTTTCTATATGATACCCATGACTAACCAACAGTCAATACCCAAGTAAAGCAAAATGGCAAAAAAAAAAATGACCCCCAAATGGCAACAATGTTGGAGGGGGTTATAGAAAAATAGGTACACTAATACATTATTGGTGGAGCTGTGAAATGGTACAACCATTTTGGAAAGCAACATGGAATTATGCAAATAATATTACTAAAATATTCATATTCTTTGAACCAGAGACTGACTAGGCTTATACTCTAAAAAAAAACATTAATGGGGGGGGGGAGTCTCCAGATATACCAACACATTTTTAGTGGCACTTTTTATGATAGCTAAGAACTGGAAACAAAGTAGATTCCCATCAATTGAGGAATAGCCAAACAAATTGTGGTATATGAATGTAACGGAATATTTTTGTGCTAAAAGAAATTATGTATGTGACAAATCTAGAGAAGCATGGAAAGATCTATAAGAAGTAAAGCAGAGTAATGTAAGTAGAATTAAAAAACCCAATATAACACAGTATCTACACCAATATAAATGGAAGAACTACTATACACCAAGAAAATAAAAACTGAATGTAACAAAATTATAAAGATCAAATAGGATTTAAATAAAGAGATATGAGAAGACCCTTCCAATCTACCCTTTCATGAAGGTGGAAGATCCATTGGTGTTCCACATTGCACAGGTTTTTCGACTTTTTCAATGCATCAATCAGTTGTGTTGATTCTTTTTCCCTCTCTAAAAAAGTACTATTTGTCATAAGGGATGGCTCTCTGGGAGAGGTAGAGGAAAGGATATATGGGATAATATGATGACACAAGAAACAGAAAATGTTGTTTAAAAACATATTTTTACAAAAAGGAAGAATGGGGCGGCTAGGTGGTGCAGTGAATGGAGCACTGGCCCTGGAGTCAGGAGGACCTGAGTTCAGATGTGACCTCAGACATTTAACACTTGCTGGACATAAGACCTTGGGCAAAGTCATTTAACCATAATTGCCCTGCCTTCCCCCCTCCAAAAAGCAAGCAAGCAAGCAAGCAAGGAAGGAAGGAAGGAAGGAAGGAAGGAAGGAAGGAAGGAAGGAAGGAAGGAAGGAAGGGCTTGAATAGGAAAGGAAAGATGGTGACAAATATAGTTTAAATTTATGTTATTGTATAGAACCTATTTTTACATATTTTCATTCATCTAGATGAGATAATATTTCTAAAGTGCTTGCTAGCACAGAGCTTCACACATAGTAGACATTTAAGAAATGCTTGTTCTCTTCCTCCTTCTCTTATGTTTCTATAGGTTTACATGATCTCATTTAATCCTCTAAACTACCCTTAAAGATAGTGCAACAATATTATTACTCCCATTTTAGAAATTAGAAACCTTGTAAGGAAATGATATAAGTATTATTATTCTTATTTTACAGATAAGAAAGATGAAGTGGTTCATGTATGTTAATACTACTAAGTAGTGTAGGAGGCAGGCTTCATAGACAAGTATCTTCTGACTCCTGGCCCAGTACTTTTCCTACCATCCCAGTAGTTCTCAAAATGGGGACCAAGGATCCCCTGGAGGTCCCCATGACCCTTTAAAGTAGTCTGCAAAGCAAAAAAATCATATTAATGTTGAGATATCATTTTCCAATTATAATTCTCTTCCCTTTTCCAACTATGTATCCTTATGAAGCCAAATTTTCTTCATATACTTCAACCAAAATACATAATGCAACAGACTGAATACAACTATATGAGGATCCAGCTGTCTTCTATTAAGCCAGACATTAAAGAGATTTGTAAAAAATATGTAAAACAATGCTGTTCTTCTCATTAATTTTTTTGTTTTGGAAAATACTTATTTTTCATTAAAAATACATGTAATAGGTTTATTATTGCTATTTTAAATCAATCAAAAGTTAGTGTTTAAAAATTTATTTTTCAAATTTTAATGCAGTAAAACATAAAAATATAGTCTACGAAACAAAAGCTCTTTGGGGTCCCCAATAATTTTAAGAGTTTAAAGGTATCCTGGGACTAAAAACGTTTGAGAACTGCTGCTCTCTCTATACATCATGAAGCCTCTCCTATGTTGATTGAAGAGGGAGGAAATATTGCTGGCAAGTTTGAGTAGGAGCAACGAAAAAGTGATGAAAAATGTTATAGGACTGAAGATTATTTTAATGTCTCCACAGTATTACCTTGACTGATGAATCATTGCAGGGCTGCTATGTGATAAGCTCCCCAGGGAAAGATACATGATTTCTCAGTAGACACATTTCATCTAGTGTTCCATGCTATGCACATGTGAGGGGCTGTATTATCCAACACAATTCTAGTTACCAAAGTGATGTTTGTGGTGTATTTCATATGATAATTTAATTAAATTTACATTACTTTTCCTCCAAATAGGACTTATCTGAAACATATAATACTTCCAATTCAATTCTATAGTTGCTATAGCACACACACACACACACACACACACACAATTCTCTATATAAAACAGATTACTTTCCAATTTGACTTCCCAAATCCTGGACTTGTGACCTCAATCCCACCTATTTATCTCTATAATTTGCCTTTGAACATAACTTTCCTAAATAAGGACATATTCCTAAATAAGGGCACAGTATATTTATAAAATCAACACAGATTGAGCTTCTTTTACTTGTACAACAACAACTTAGATCATCTGGATTTTTTATATTAGGGTAGAGACATATTGGCTAGAGATATACTGTTCACAAGTAACCTGAATGCACAAATATTGGAAGTCTGTGTATTAATGAAGTTCCAAGCACATGGAAATAGTCCATATAGCCTAGTTACCACACTTTGATATCTAACTGCGACAATTACTGTAAGCATTAAAATCAAAAAGCCTTTAATTATAAAATTTTACACTTATAACTGAATATTTCAAAGGTCTGTGATTTTATCAGTGTGGCTATTCGCTCCATTGATGAACCCACTTTCCTTCGACGCCTTATAGAATGTTATCTTTGTAGGTGCAGTCATGAGTATCTCTGAATGTAGTTAGGCTGGTCTTTCATAGACATACAGAGGTCTCTGAGTAACCACATAGTGTGGAGGCAGTATTATTTCCCATGAAAATAAATTAATCATCAAATTCTTATTGTGTCTACTTAATTAAATGTGTCCATGACTTAGTATAAGATATTCTCCTGTTCTGATGTGCATTTGCTCCTGACCTCCACGTCTTAGGTCAAGGCTGGCCCCAGCTACTTTTTTCTAAGAAACCTTTTCTGACTACCCTATTATTAGGGTTTACTCCCTTCTGAAATTAGCTTTCATTTGCTTATCTGTTTGTCTGACCCCCAGTAAAATATAAACTTCTACAGGATAGGGAGTACTTTTAATTTTGTTTCTGTGACGCCAGGAACTTGACTAGTGGCTAAACACATTTATCATTAATATTTGATAACTGGAATTAGGAAGAAAAGTATAATAATTTGAGACTTTAAGGTAATATAATTAGTAAGTGCTAAATTCTAAAATTCTAAAAAGGAAATAGTGCCTGAAGAGAGTGATGTTTAATGTAGCAATCAGAGAAGACTTCTCAGGGGAGGACTTTTGCTAATCCTTATGGAAGACAAATAGGGTTTTGATAGATAGAGAACAACTTTTCATCTGGAAGGAACAGAATAAAAAAGGGCACAAAGGCAAGAAAATATACTGTGCATTCTAAGGAGGTCATGCATTCTGGTAGAAAGAACACTGAATTTGTAATCAGAATATCTGGTGTTTGAATGCCACTTCTTGCACAGAGGCATGGTAAAAACCTTCTGAGCATTCAATTAATTATCTGTCTACATAGAAAATAGTACCTCTCAATTACCTACACCACACAGTGTTCTGATAGTTCAAATGAGATCATGTCTACAAAAAGATATTCTAAATAGTAAGCACTGTATTTGATTACCATAAGAGAGGCATTTACCAGCAATTTTCTTTGAAAATAACAACAAATAAAGGGAAATACAGAAAATATAAGGCCTTATTGTATATCAATTTTTAAGGAATCTTTGACTCAGTAAAATAACAGCCATGAAAGCTCTTTTCAGTCTCATACATGCATTATAATAGTATAACAGACAACTATAGAGATAACTTTTTCCTCAGGCTGCTGAACGCTAATATCAAATGAGGTCTTAAAGAGATATTTGCCAACAAGATAGAAGGTATATTATGAAATTCTCAAACAAAGAAGGAATTTCTATTAGTGAATCTCCAAAGTCAGAAATCTAAAGGATCTCCAAAGAATCCTGTTCCAATTTTATTGGGCCCCAGAATGCTATAAAACCTCCTCAGTGAAATCTACTTTAATTCAAAATAGGTTAATTTAACCATCCACACTAAAACAACTAAATGGATGAAAATGTGTTAGGTGGATGATAATATAAATAGGAAGCTGTAAAACTGACCCATCAATATGTATGCCTTTGATAAGTGCTTCAGACAGAAAATTAAATAGGCCTGGAAAAAAACAAAATATTATAGACTTAGAGTAAGCAAATTTAGAGATCATCTGGATCAACACATTCATTTTTCAAAGGAGAAAAACGAAGCTCAGAAGAGGGAAGAACCTTTCCCAAGGTTACAGTAGTGGTATATAGTAAAGCCAGGATTCAAATCCAGGCCCTCTGTTTCAAAATTCAATGCCTTTCTCCCTATACTACATTAAATTAGAAGGCTTCTAGAAAATTATACTTCACTTTAAATAATCCCAAATTTCCCACCATTGCAAAATTCCAAAAATTTTAGTATCATTATTTTCCTAAAAATTCTATGTGGTTCCATATCTCAAGAAATAAAATTATAAACAATCCAAAGGACAACAGAAAGACACATAGTGGGCATAAAGAGACTACAACACATAACCAATGACTACTTTCATGCAAGAAGTAGCATAAAAAGCATTTTTGAGGATTTGCATGATCAGAAAAAGAGATGGATTGGTTAATTAGAAAAACTAAGATAAAATATAAAGAGACTGAGTGAGCAATGGTATATGTGAGGTAATAAAAGAACAAGAGAAAGACATCTTGGATGAATTCTTTATGAAGGATTGTAGATTGTTGGAGACCTGGAGGAGAATAAGGACACTAACATGTTATTGGTGGAATAGCAAATTTGTCTGTCCATTCTGCAAAGCAATTTGGAAAAATACTCCCAAAGTAACTAAACTGTGCATAGCTTTCTACCCAGTGATACCACAACTAGAACAGTGATCTAAAGAAATCAAAAAAAGGGGGAAAAGGACTCATGTGTACAAAAATATTTATAGTAATTCTTTTTGTAATTGCAAAGAACTGGAAAATAAAGGAATAACCATCTATTGAGGAACAGCTAAGTAAATTGTGGCATATAAATTTAACTGAATATTGTGTTATAAGTAAATAAGATAAAGCATCTTATCTATCTCTTGACAAGTTAAAGAGCATCTTTTAAGCACCTATTATGTGACAGGCACTATAGTCACTATGCTAAGCACTGGGGAAATTAAAAAAAGGCAAAAACAGTTCCCGCCTTCAAGGAGTTTACAATCTAAGGGGGGAGATGACATACAAACATCTATGGATAAATAATATATAAACAGGATAAAATGTAGATAATTACAGAGAGAAGAAACTAACATTAAGGAGAACATAGGATTTTAGCTTACACTTGATGGAAACCAAGGAAGCCAGGAAGCAGGGGTGAGGAGGGAGAGAACTCCAGGCATGGGGATATCCAATGAAAATTCAAAGTCTGGAGTTGTCATATCTAGTTGAAAGACCAGAGAATCCTTGAATAAGGAGATTGGTGACAAGAGATAGGAGTGACAGGAGTCATTCCTATGAATAATGAGAAGAGTAACATTGAGTGGTAGAGTATAGGAAGGGGAGTAAGGCGTAATACTAGAAATGTACAAAGAAGCCAGATTGTTAAGGGCTTTAAAAGTTTAAAAGAGAGGTAATAGACTGAAGATGCTGAATGACACCCAGCTTTTTAGATACTTTCAAAATGGGAATTTGTTTCACCTCATATGTATGTTACAAGGCTTTGGTTTTGCTTTGTTTCAGAGGGATGAGATAAAAAGGTGAGGGAGGATAGAGATAGGGTAGTCAAAAAAAAAGATAAACAAGTAAGTCAAAGTGGCATCTTTTTTTTTTCTTTAAAGCATAGAATAGACAGATGAGGAAGAAGCATAAATAAACACAGCAGCTTTAAAAGCTAAGACTGAATTTTGTATTTGCTTAAAAAGAAAAACAAGTTTTACATAATGGAAATTTGAAGTTTCAGATACAATCCTTTTTTTTACTGTTTCATTTCATTTCATTCAGAAATGCTCATTTTATTTGGCATTCATGAAGTTCTGAATGAAAATAAATAAAAATATATATTTTTAAAAGGATTAGAAAAATATAGATAAGAATAACACAGGATGAGAAGGCACAGAGAAGCTGTAATCTCTTATGAGTGGAATTTGCCCAGCAGATGTACAAGGTTAATACTGAAATGATAAGAAATAAGATTTTATTGGTATTATGGGGTCATATTATAGGAGGTCTTCAATGTTGTTTTGTTTTTTAAGGAATTTAGACTTGAAAAAAAGCAGAATAAAAGGACACTTTAGGCTGAAAGGCAGCATGAAACAGCGCTGGCCTCTGAGGGGAAAAGTCTGAATTTAAATCTCAGCTCCACATTTGCTTTCTATGGTAACCCTTAGCAAGTCACATTCTTTCTAAATATGTCTCCTCCTTGCATGGAAAAAATGAAGGAATAAATAAGTGAAAGGTTCAGTGGGTGGGGAGGGAAGTATTGGGAGAAATATATATATATTTGAAAATGCCTATTTTAATTTTTTATTTATTTTATTCTGAACTTAAGGAATAAAACAAGCATTTCCATAACATAGTAGAATAGGGAAAAAAGATGATTGCACATGAAACTGAAAATCCATTATTTAAATAAATAATAAAGTTTCATGTAACTTTCTTTTTCTTCCCTTTTATCCTTCCCTCCACCCTCCCTTGAGATGGCTACCATTAGACATAAATGTGTGTGTATATATGTAAAACCATTCTACACACACTTTTATTTATTGGTTCTTTCTCTGGATTCAGATTTGCAGTTAATTTGGGTATTTATAATAGTCAAAATGACCTAGTCACTCAAAATTGTTCTTATAACAATATTGTTGTTACTGTATACAACATTCTCTTGGTTCTGCTCATTTCACTGTTCATGCAAGCCTATTCATGTTTTCCTAAAATCATTGAGCTCATCATTTCTTACAGCTCAGTAATATTCCATTACAATCACATACCACAACTTGTTTAGCCATTCCCCAATTGGTAGGCATTCCTATAGTTTCCAGTTCTTTGTCACAAGAAAGAGGCTATAAATATTTTAGAACATATCAGTTCTGTTCCTTTTTCTCTAACCATCTTGGGAAACATACTTACTAGTGGTATTGATGGGTCAAAGGGTCTAGGCAGTTTAATAATTCTATTGGTATAATTCCTGGTTGCTCTATAAATGGTTGGACCAGAGAAGCCAAGATGGTGGTGCAAGCAGTAAACCATGGCAACTGGCCCATACTTAACCTCCAAACAAATAAAACAGAACCCCAAAATAAAAGCTGGGACAGCAGAACCAGCAAAAAGATGGGATAAAACCATTTTTAGCCAAAGAAACTTGGTAGTTGGCAAGAAAGGTCCGTGTCACTTGGGTGAAAGGGGAGCACCACCCAGGACGGGAAGCATCCCGGCAAGCCAGCAGCAAGACTCACATCAGCAAGCTAGAAGGAAATCCTGAGTCCCAATGTGATGGAGCAGGCAAATGCCAATGACAGAACCTCCCACGTGGCTTAGGATAACCAGGGTAACTGGCAGACTCCATCTCCTAAAACCACCCTGTGCTTCAGCCTAGCCCAGGGCAAAGAGGCACCCTCTAGAGGCCTGACCACAAAGTGTTTCATTGCAGCCACTGGGAAATGCAGAAGTACCCCACTGGGCCTCAGCACACACAAGTTATCACCACTGGGACCTCTGCTCAGCACCAGGTAAACTGCCAGATACCTACAGCTTCTAGCAACACCAGCTAACTCCCAACCCACTCCTACAGTGTACCTACCACCAGACAGGAGGGTCCACCTTGGAGTCTCAGGGCAACATCAGCACAACACAGGTTGTGGTTAACAGCCCCTGGCATAAGAAACCTCCAACAGTGTCCCTTCCACCCAAGAAGGAGAGCTCAGATTTAAAAGAAAGGAAAAAGACCAGAGAGGGCAGGGAGGATGACACGAATTCAGAAAAGGACAACAATGTCAAAACACCTACGGGCAAAACTCCAAAGAAAAATGGGTACTGGTCTCAAGCCCAGAAAGATCTCATGGAAGAGGTCAAAAAGGAGTTTAAAAATCATATGAGAGAGATAGAAAAAAGATTGGGAAAAGAAATGTGATACAAGAAAATTATGAAAAAAAAGAGTTGGGGGAGCGGCTAGGTGGCACAGTGAGTAAAGCTCTGGCCCCAGAGTCGGGAGGACCTGAGTTTGGTTCCGGCCTCAGACACTTAACACCCACACAAAAAAACTAACCTTGAGCAAGTTACTTAACCCCAATTCCCCTCCAAGAGGCAAAAAAAACAAGAGTCAACAGTCTAGAAAAAATGCTTAGAAAGAATTTGCCAAATAGAAAAGGAGGGACAAAAATCCACTGAAGAAAATAACTCCTTAAAGAGTACAATTGGTCAAATAGAAAAAAAAAGCACAAAAGCTAATTGAGGAAAACAATACCTTAAAAGATAAAATTCAGCAAGTAGAAACTAATGACTATTAGACATCATGATTCAATCAAACAAATTCAAAAGAATGAAAAAAAAAAGGAAAATATCTTATCAGAATCACTGGACTATCTGAAAGCCATAATCAAAAGGAAGACGTGGACAGCTTCTTTCAAGAAATTATCAAGGAAAGGTACCCTGATGTCCTGGAATCAGAGGGCAAAATAGGCCTTGAAAGAATCCATCAATCACCTCAGGAAAGAGATCCCAAAATAAAATGGTTGGACCAGTTCACAATTCCACCAACAGTGAATTAATGTCCCAATTTTTCCATATCCTCTCCAACATTTGTCACTTCCCCCCTCAATCATTTTAGCCAATCTGATAGGTGTAAGATGATATCTCAGAGCTGTCCTAGTTTACATTTCTCTAATCAATAATGATTTAAAGCATTTTTTCATAAAACTATTGAGTGTTTTGATTTCATCATAAAACTGCAGAAAAAAACAAATTTTTAAAGAGCATAAAAATACTTTAAAAATAAATCAAGTTTAGGCTTAATATTTCTTAGCAAAGGCAACTGGAGCATAACGGCAAAGGTCTCCTTCTTATTACCATTATGACCATGGACAAGACACAAACTGTCTGGGCTTCAGTCTCTTTTCCATAAAAACAAAGGAGTTGGACTAGAGCAAGGATTATCCTTGGTTTTTGTTTTTTGTTGTTGTTCTTGTTTTTGTCATTGTTCCCTTTGGTAACTGGTGAAGCTTACAGACACAATTTCAGAACAGTGTTTGTAAATGCATAAAATAAAACACATAGGAGGGTAAAAGAAAATACACAGGAAACTATGTTGAAATACATTTATCAAAACATTTTTAAAGGGGCGGCCAGGTAGCACAGCAAGTAAGAGCACCGGCTCCAGTGTTGAGAAGACCTGGAGATCGAATCCCGGACTCAGACACTTAGCACCCACCCAGAAACACCTGGCCATGTAACCTTGAGCAAGTTACTTAACCCCAATTGCTTAGGGGCAGCCAGGTGGTTCAGCGAGTAAGAGCACCGGTTCCAGTGTTGGGACGACCTGGAGATCGAATCCCGGGCTCAGACACTCAGCACCACACCCAGAACTAACTGGCCGTGTAACCTTGAGCAAGTTACTTAACCCCAATTGCTTCAAAAAAAAATTTTTTTTAAACCAAGTTCATGGACCCCAAATTAGGAACTCCTAGACTAGATGATCCCTAGGTCCTTTCTAGATCTAAATCTTTTGATCTAAGCAGGGGTGGGGAACCTGCAGCCGCTAGGGCACACGTGGCCCTCTAGGTCCTCAAGTCTGGATTCAGCCAAAGGGCTATGCTTGAGGACCTAAAGGGCCACATGTCACCTCGAAGCCACAGGTCCCCACATTTGATCTAAGGTATTTTGCTACACAATAATACAGAGGGAATGGAATGGAAGCACAGGCAGGATTTAGTGAATAATTGAATGTAATTAGTGATAAAGAAAAATGAGTCTAAGATGATGCACACATTTAAAGTCCAGGTAACCAGCTAGAAGGTGCAGTGGATGGAGTACCAAGCCTAGGGCCTAAAAGACCTGAGTTCAAATCCAGTCTCAGACACTTATACTAGCTGTGGGCAAATCACCTAATCTTGTTTATCTCAGTTTCCTCATCTGTAAAATGAACTAGAAAAAGAAATAACAAACCACTCAGTATCTTTGCCAAGAAAATTCAAATGGGATCAGAAAGAGTTGGATAGGACTGAATGACTGAATAACAACAAGCATATAAAGCTAATGACAGAGGTAGGAAAGTTCCGAAGTCGAGCATATTTTTGCTTGTTTTCTGAAAGGGATGATCAGAAATGCTTAGCTCAGGGTTTGGGGGGTGGGGTTTAAATGTTGAATTTGAGACACTGGTACGACTTCCAAGTAGAAATGATCCAGATTCAGGCTGGAGGTAAGGCTGTGACAGTTTCTGGCTACGTCAACCAAAGAAGCCATGAGAACTGATGCAATTTCCCTGAGAGGAGAACAGAAGAGAGAGACAGAAGAGCAGATCAGAGGAACACTGAGAGAGTAGAAGGAGAAAAAGGCACCCATTAAGAAGACAGAGAGAAACTGCTTAATGGCTCAGAAAAGACCCAAAATCATGCAGTTTTGCCAAAATCACACAAGGAAAAAGTTTTACTGAAGAGGAAGTTTTCCGTAGTTACAGGGATAAGATAGGTAGGTGACATGGTGGATAGAGCACCCAACCAGGAGTCAGGAAGACCTGAGTTCATATCTGATCTTGGTTACTTACTAGCTGTGTGATCTTGGGAGAATCATTTAACCTATGTTTGTCTCAGTTTCCTCATGTATAAAATGGGGATGATAACAGAACCTAACTCCCAGAGTTGTTGTTAAGATACAATGAGATCATATTTGTGAAGCACTTTGCAAACCTATAAGTACTATGTAAATACTCCTATTCATTTTTGTCATTATTATTATTACTACAAGGAGATAAGAGAAAATAAGGACACAGTAGGGCCATGGCAAATTTTTACCGCCTTTTAAAAAATCAGAAACTCATTAATAGTGACAAAACTATACGCTGCTGTTGGTTTGCTTTTTGTTTTTTAAACTAGACATTTGATTAGGAAATATAGCTTAGGGAAAAGGAACAAGAACTAATATTGACCCCAAACATAGTCTTGAACTTATGATACACATTTTAAAAATCAATTTATACTATAATGATGCTGGAATAATAGACCAGGACTGAATTATAAAATCTTGGAATTGAAAGGATCCTTAAGAATTATGTAGTCTAACCTCCTACCCAATTTAGGAAGACCTTTTTTGACATCCTTCAATGGTACTTCCCCACTCTCTACTTAAAACATTTTCTGGAACAGAGAGCTTACTACTTTATAAGGCATCTTATTCTATCTTTTAACAGCTCTAAGAGTTAGAAAACTCTTCCGCAGATGGGGTTAAAAACCCTATACATCTCCAACTGAAAAATGATCAAAGGATATGAATAAACAGTTTTCAGAGGAAGAAATTAAAACTATCTATAGTCATATAAAAATGCTTTAAATAACTATTGATTAGAGAGATGCAAATCTAAACAACTGTGAGGTACCACATCATACCTATCAGAGTGGCTAACATGAAAAAACAGGGCAATGATAATTTTGGAGAAGAGGTGGGAAAGTTGGAACACTACTTCATTGCTGGTGGAGCTATGAGCTGATACAACCATTCTGGAGAACAATTCTGAACTATGCCCAAAGGGCTATAAAAATGTGCATACTCTTTGACCAAGCAATACCCCTTCTAGAACTATATTCCAAAGAAATCTTAAAAATGGGAAAAGGATTCATATGTACAGAAATATTTATAACAGATCTCTTTGTGGTGGCCAAGAAATGGAAATTGAGGGCATGCCCATCAATTGGAGAATGGCCGAACAAGTCATGGTATATGAATGTAATGGAATACTACTGTACTATAAGAAATGATAAACAAGCAGACTTCAGAAAAACCTGGAAAGATGTATATGAACTGATGCTGAGTGAAGTGAGCAAAGCCAGGAGAACATTGTACATAGTAACAGTCACAGTCTACAATGACTGATTTTGATAGACTTAGCCCTTCTCAGCATTACAAGGACCTTAAACAATTCCAAAAGCCTTCATGATGGAAAATGCTATCCACATCCAGAGAAAGAACTACGGAATCTGAATGCAGAGCAAAGCAGATATTTTCTTTTTTTGTTATGTTTTGTTTTTTATTTCTCATCTTTTCTCCCACTCATAATTCTTCTATACAATATGACTAATGTGACAATATACTTAATAGGAATGTATATGTAGAGTCTATATCAGATTGCAGACCATTTGGGGGGGGGTAAAACTAATGGAAGTAAATGTCAAAAACTAAAAATAAATCAATTTAACATAAAAAAATCTCTATATAGTTTACACTAACTCGTTTAGCATGGCCATTTGAAAGAAGTCTAATTCTTTTTCTTTTAACTGGCAGCCTCAAATTTTCTCTTCTCTTGACAAATATTATCCCTAATTCTTTTAAATGTTTTTCATATGATATGACAAGGAAAACTCTCCCTCCTTTGTCACCACCCTCATTTTCTAAATACATAGTCTATTTGGAAATTGCATTGGTTCTCATATTGGCTTTCAAGTAAGATAGCTGTTTATATTTGCTTGCCCAAATTTTTGTTATTCTGATTATTCTTCTCTGAGTAGGCAGCTTGACTATATTCCTCTTAAAATGCAGGACTTGAAAACTGAATATAATATTCAAGGAGTGGTCTGACTAGTTCACAGTAAAGTAGATCTATTACCTCCCTTTATTGGGATACTACTTATTCCTACCTAGACCTATCTCAACTTGTAATAGCTTTTTAGCAGCTGTGCCACAGTGATAATAGATTGAGCTTGCTGTCAATTACAAACCCCTGTCTCCCTTTCACACAATCTTCAGCTAAATCAGGTTTCCCATTGTATAACTGTGAATTATCTGTTTTTAATCTAAATTCCTTTAAATTTCATACTGGTAGCCTTGGGCTATCACTCTTGCCTCCTGAGGATTTTTGGAATCTTAATTATGCCATCCACTTCTACTATCATTGTGCCATATGTAAGATTTGATAAGCATAAATTAATGAGGAAACTTTTCAAATGAACAGGGTCAACTATTGAGTCCTTTGGAAGGCCACTCTCTCCTCTTTTCTCTATATTAATTCCTTCATGAACCAATTCAACTTTACATGGTGCTCTTCTTTTGAAACTTTGGCCCCCTTATAATGTTGCTGATTGTGCCCTGCCAAACCTCCGTCCTGCATAACTACTATCATCCACTGCCTTTGCTACTAGACTCATGCTGTTATACACAGGTGGAGAAAATCACACAACCATTCTGACTTGGTCCATTACAAATTTGTTACACAACCTCAAGTGGGTACTCACTGCTGCTAGGCAACCCTATTAAACCTTTCTTACCAACTCCCTAACCCTCTCAACACAGCAGCTCTTACAAACCTTTCATCCATCCTCAAATCTCCCATGGCTCCTCTTCTCCCCACTTCTCAGATGAGAACCGTGCCTCCTACTTTACAGAAAAAAAAAACATGATGCCATTCATTAGCCATGAGCTACCTCTTCTCTCCTCTTCTATACTCCATATCATTCACATCTCTTCTTTAACTATCTCCTCTTTCACCCCTCTCTCATATGAAGAGGGGCCCTTACTTCTAAACCAAGGCCTACCCTTCCACAAACAAAAGCAATATCATTCCATCCTGTCTTCACCAATGGAGAATGTCCCTTCTTTTACCCACACTCTATAACTTATCTTCAATCTCTCTCTCTGTGATAGCACCTTCCCTCCTACCTACAAAGCATTCCCATATTTCCCCATCCTCAAAAAAGCCCTCACTTGATCTTTCTATTCCCACTATATCATCCAATATTTCCGCTGTCCTTTGCAGCCAAATTCCTTGAAAAGGCTATCTACAAGAGATGCCTCCACTTTCTCTCCTCTCACTCTCTTCTTTGTTGTTTAGTCGTTTCAGTTATATACAACTCTTCATGACCCTATTTGAGGTTTTCTTGACAAAGATACTGGAGTGCTTCACCATTTCCTTCTCTGGCCCATTTTCCAGATGAGGAAACTGAGGCAAATGGGTTAAATTTGCCCAGGATCACATAGTTAATAAGTTTCTGAGGCCAAATTTGAACTCAGATCTTCCTGACTCCATGTCCAGTGATCTATCCACTTTACTTCTTAGTAGCCCCTACTCTCTTTTTAATCCCTTACAAATTAGTTTCCAACCTCATCATTCTACCAGAACTTCTCCCTCCAGTTACCAGTGATCAATATCTTCTTCACCATGATCATCACAGCTTTTCTAGTGTTAATGTAATTTTCTTTGATAGGACACTGACCTGTGTATTATATGGCATAGTGACATGGCATTGGGCCAGTAGAGGTTTTTGAACAAAACTTATTATAAAGATCTTCCTGACCTCTGTAGCCTTTGACATAGTTGATCCCTTTCATCTTGATGCTCTTTTCTAAGTTTTCAGAACACTTATTGTTGATTCTCTTCAATATGCCCCCCTCTCTACTCTGATACTCCACCACACTGGTGCAAGCCTCTCATCAATGCACACTTGAACTAGTGCAATGGCCTGCTAGTAAGTCTGACTGCTTCAAGCCTCTCTACACTCCAAACTATGCAGTTAGTGGCCAAAGTGATTTTTTCCTAAGCATAGATCTGACAATGTCACCTCCCTCCTCAAAAAACTCCAGTGGCTCCCTATCAAGTCTAGCATCAATACAAAATCCTCTGGCATTCAAAGCCCTTCATAGCATCCTCTCCCTCCCCCACCTTTCCAGTCTTCTTACACATTACTTCCTGCCATGCACTCTTTGGTCCAGAGTCAATGGCCTCTCTTTCCTTCTTGTTCCTGAACAAGACACATCATCTCTTGGTTTCTGGCATTACATCTGTCTGTCCTCCATGCCTGGAATGCTTTTCTCCCTCATCACTACCTACTTACTTCCCTGGATTCCCTCAAGTCCCAGTTAAAATATCATCTTCCACATAAAGCCTTTCCCAACCTCCCTTAATTCTAAGTGTCTTCCCTCTTAATTTTTTCCTGTTTTTCATGTATATAGTTCATTTGTACATATTTGTTTGTCTGTTTTCTCTCCCATTAAATTGTGGGTCCTTGAGGGCAGGGATTGTTTTTTGTCTCTTTTTTAATCCTCAGTGCTTAGCTCAGTGACTGGCACATAGCAGACATTTAATAAATGTTTATTGATTGACACTAGAGACTTTCCTCCAGCTGAACAATTGAATTATCAATCAATAATTTGAGTACCATTGCTAAAGCAGGGATCTATTAAGCATTTTTTATGCTCCGGGCATTCTTACAAGTACTCTGGATACAAAAACAAGCAAAAAAAAAAAAAAGCAGTCACTGCCCTCAAGGAGCTGACGTTCTAGTAGCAAAAGACAACACATAAAAGTGAGCTGAAAAGTGAAATGAGGGTCAAGAGGAGAGAAGGTAACTATGTGAGATCATGGTAGTGACATCTGGAAAGCCAGAAACATGGTGAAGAGGAAAATGAAATCATACTGACCTATGTCCACCCCTAAAATATGGGCCCTAAGAAGAATGTGACCAATGCGAGAAGGGGGCTGGAATGACAGAGGGATATTATCCCCAGTCAATGAGGAAAATTCCAAGGTAACAAGACAGCTGAGTCATGGTGAGAAAATCATGAAATTGTCTCACAAAACTCTAATCTACTCCATATATCTCCATTCTGATATCAAGAACATCATGAATTATTCTGTCAAATGCCTCGATAAAGTCAAAATGCACTATAGCCTACCTTAAACAAGTAACCCTATTAAAAAAGGAATAAGGTTAATTTTTCATTAGTTGGTTTTGGTAAGGCCATTTTGGATTCTAGTGATCGCTGCTTTTCTGTCTAAATGCTCACAAACTATCCATTTGAATAATACATTCTAGAGTTTTATGGGTATTAATACATTGCTTTCACTTGGTAGTAAGCTTAGACATTTGACCATTTGCCTGAATTTTTACCAGCTTCAATCTTATAGAACATCTTTCATTATCCTTAATTTCTCAACATATGTGACCAGTAGAGTTTCTGAAATCACATTTGCAAGATCTTAGAAAAGTGTCCAGGGGCGGCTAGGTGGCGCAGTGAATACAGCACTGGCCCTGGAGTCAGAAGAACCTGAGTTCAAATACAGCCTCAGACACTTAACACACACACACAAAAAAAACTAGCCGTGTGACCTTGGGCAAGTCACTTAACCCCAATTGCCTTCCAAAAAGCAAAAAAGAAAAGTACCCAGCCTGTGGGCTCAGATCCTTGAAATGGACAGGTACTCTTATATTAAATTCTGTCCTATCTTGGACTCCAGTTTCTTCTTCCCCATGTTTAGCATATCCTTTCTAGTGTGAATGTGATTTCCCTTGATAGAGAAGACAAAGGAGAAACAGGACATTGGCTTGTGTGTTACATATTATAGTGGCATGACATATGGGCCAGCTAAGGTTTTTGAACCAAATTTAGTCTTAAAAATAAAAATAAGAAATACCACAATTCTGATGTTTCCAATACACTAAGGTTCTAACTTTTCAGAAGGCTTACCAACCATGAATCAACAAGCGAATCAGATTAACTATACAGGGTCACATCTAATTAACAAAATGTTAGGTTTCCAGTCCTTTATAAATAACAGCAACAGTTTGCATTTTAATAATAATAATAATAATTAGCATTTATAAAGTGACTACTACATGCCAGGATCCATGGTCAGGACTTTAAAAATATTGTCTTAGTTGATCCACAGAACAAACCTGAGAAGTAGATGGTATTATTATCCCTTTTTACAGTTGAGGAAACTGAGGAAAATAGAGATTAAGTGACTTGCCCAAGGTCATACAGGTAGTAAATGTCTGAGCCTGGATTTGAACTTAGGTTTTCCTAACTTCAGGCCCAGAAACATATCAACTTCATCCCCTAGCTGTATAACTGGCTCTTGAAGGTTAATAGGCACTTTCCTCACAACAACTCTGTAAGACACAATTTATATCCTTTATCATCTCTGTTTTGCAGAGTACAGAATGCCAGTTTACCAAGTTATCTTTTAGAGCACTTTCTATTGCATTCCTGGTTAAAACTGGTTTAAATTATGGTAGCTATAAAATACAATGAAAAAAAATAGATATAAAGCCACACAGTGAATTTCATCAGCTTTAACTGATGACAATATCATAAAAAGAAAAATGAAAAGTTAATCTACTTTTGGCATAATATTAAATATATTTGTATTTCAACATAAGAGGAAAGTTTTTCCTCCTTTGTTCTCACCTTCATTCTCTAAGTACATAGAAAGTGTGGAGATTGTATTGGAGACCATATTTACTTTGAAGTAAGATAGTTGTTTACATTAGCTTCCCACAAAATGCATTTGGAAATGTGCTAACACCTACCACGACAGGCATAAGAATCCAAAAAGAAAACCGCTCTTATTCCTGTGAGCCCACATGAAACATTTTGTCTTTTGGATAACATTCAAGGGATCACTGCATCATGTTTATGCTTGTTGCTTCAAGAGAATTCTACCCTAATGACAAGATTCTTGGGCACAGCTGCTAAGATACTATGAATATAACTTAAGTCACTACCACCCATTTATTCCTTAGTTTAAAAGATAATTTTTTAAATGTCAAGTAGAATATTTTTCTAACATCCCAACAAGAATCCTTAAAAATTAAATTCTTTTGTTTCACCAAATTAGTTTGCAAAATGACTCAATGTGGATTTTTATTGAATTTCAATGGCTACAGATTAAAAAAACATTCTTTTTATGTTTTTTCAATATTAATTTGTTTGTTTACTTTTAGTTTACAAGATTCAATTCCACAATTCCTTGAGTTTCACATTTTGTCCCCCTCCCTTCCCTCTCCCCCATGGCAACATACAGTCAAGTATAGGATCTGTAAATACTTTCACATTATACATTAGTGAGTTTATAAAGACGGATTGTATCAGATGGAATGAAAAATGGTAAAGAGGAAATAAAACCAAACAAGAAAAGGAAAAAGATCAGGTAGTTTGCTTCAATCTGGATATAAACAAAATTCTTTCTAGTTCTTTCTCGGGATGTACACATTTCTCTCCATCATGAGTCTTTTGGGATTGACTTATATCACTGCATTGCTGAGAAGGGTCCAGTCTATCAAAGTTGGTCATCACACATATGTTGTGTCTGTAATTGTGTACAAATTTCTCCTGGTTCTACTCTTCTCACTCGGCATCAGTTCGTATAAGCCTCTCCAGGTAAATATGAAGTCCATCTGCTCCTCGTTTCTTATAGCACAATAGTATTCCATAACATGCATATACCACAACTTGTTCAATTGATGGGCACCCCCTTAATTTCCAATTCTTTGCCACTACAAAAAGAGCTGCTATAAATATTTTTGTACATATGGGTCTTCTTCCCATTTCTATGATCTCTTTGGGATATAACCCTAGGAGTGGTATTGCTGGGTCAAAGGATATGAAAGTATTTATAGCCCTTTGGGCATAATTCCAGATTGCTCTCCAGAAAGGCTGGATCAGTTCACAACTCCACCATCAATGCATTAGTGTTCCAATTTGCCCACATCCTCTCCAGCATTTGTCATTTTCCTGTTTTGCCATCTTAGCCAATCTGACTGGTGAAATGTGGCACCTCAGAATTGTTTTGATTTGCATTTCTCTAACCAATAGTGATTTAGAGCATTTTTTCATATGCTTATAGATATCTTTAATTTCATCCTCTGAGAACTGCCTGTTCATATCCTTTGACTATCAATTGGGGAATGACTTGTATTCTTATAGATTTGACTCAATTCTCTGTATACTTTAGAAATGAGTCCTTTATCAGAGACATAGGTTATAAAAATTGTTTCCCAATTTCCCACCTCCATCTTAATCTTGGTTACATTGGCTTTGTTTGTACAGAAACTTTTGAATTTCATGTAGTCAAAATTATCCATTTTGCATTTTATAATGTTCTCTAATTCTTATGTAGTCATAAAGTCTTTTCCTCTCCACAAATCTGACAGCTAAACTATTCCTTGTTTTCCGAGACTGCTTATAGTATCAACCTTTATACCTAGATCATGCATCCATTTAGACTTGATTTTGGTATATGGTGTTAGATAATGGTCTATGCCCAGTTTCTGCCATACTATATTCCAGTTTTCCCAGCAGTTTTTGTCAAATAGTGAGTTCTTATACCAAAAACTGGGATCTTGGGGTTTATCAACCAATAGATTACTATAGTCATTGATTTCTGAATCTTGTGTGCCTAATCTATTCCATTGATCCACTCCTTTATTCCTCAGCCAGTACCAAGTAGTTTTGAGGACTGCTGCTATATAATACAGATTGAAATCTGGTATAGCTAGTACACCTTCCCTAGCATTTCTTTTCATTAATTCCCTTGATATTCTGGACCATTTATTCTTCCAAATGAATTTTGTTACTATTTTTCCTAGCTCTATAAAGTAGTTTTTTTGGTAAATTAATTGGTATGGCACTAAATATATAACTTAATTTAGGTAAAATTGTCATTTTTATTATATTAGCTCCACCCAGCCACGAGCAATTGATATTTTTCCAATTAGTTAGCTCTGACTTTATTTGTGTGAAAAGTGTTTTGTAGTTGTGGTCATATAGGTCCTGGGTTTGTTTTGGCAGGTAGATTCCCAAATATTTTATAATGTCTACTGTAACTTTAAATGGGATTTCTCTTTCTATCTCTTGCTGTTGAATTTCATTGGAAATATATAGGAATGCCGAGGATTTATGTGGGTTTACTTTATATCCTGCAACTTTGCCAAATTTATTTATTGTCTCAAGTAGTTTTTTACTTGATTCTCTAGGATTCTCTAAGTATATCATCATATCATCTGCAAAGAGTGATAGCTTGGTCTCTTCTTTGCCTAATTTGATTCCTTTGATTTCTTTTTCTTCTGTAATTGTTACTGCTAACATTTCTAGTACCAGATTGAATTAGAGGGATGATAGTGGACACCCTTGTTTCACCCCTGATCTTATGGGAAATTCTTCTAGCTTCTCCCCATTACATATAATACTTGCTGATGGCTTTAAATAGATGCTACTTGTTATCTTAAGGAAGGCTCCATTTGTTCCTATACTTTCTAGTGTTTTTAATAGGAATGGATGTTGTATTTTGTCAAAAGCCTTTTCTGCATCTATTGAGATGATCATGTGGTTTCTGCTAGTTTTATTGTTGATATGCTCAATTATACTGATGGTTTTCCTAATATTAAACCATCCTTGCATTCCTGGAATAAATCCTACCTGATCAAAGTGTATTATTCTTGAGATAAGTTGCTGTAGTTTTTTGCTAATATTTTATTTAAAATTTTTGCATCTATATTCATGAGGGAGATTGGTCTATAATTTTCTTTCTCTTATCTCTTCCTGATTTAGGCATCAGTACCATATTTGTGTCATAAAAAGAATTTGGTAGGACTCCTTCTTCACTAATTTTCCCAAATAGTTTGTAGAGTATTGGAATCAGATTAAAAAATTCTTACAAAAATACCATTATCAGAAAATAAATATTTTCATGTTTATCATAAAATTTAAGGGATACAGTCTTGTTCATTTTCCCCTAGCCCAGAAAACCCCAAAACCTCAGATGTAAATGATTTGTCATTATAATAAATTTTATTATCATATTAAGTATCACTGATTTCATATTAGAACTTCCTCCACAGAAGATAACAACCCAGTTCTAATTTAGTAAACATTTACTAAGGTTGAGGCTGAGTAGTTAAATGACTTGTCCATGGTCATAGAATTAGTAAGCGTCAAAGGTAGGATGCATGAAAATGTTGGTTTTTCTTTATTCTGTTAATCATCAAAACACATTTTTCTTATAGGTTCTCACAAGGTTTCGTCTCAATCTCATGCCTACAATTCAATCTATCTCTGCATCTATGTCTTCTACTAGTAAAGAGGATCTTGAGACTCTAAAGGAGAGATTCTTAACCTTGTAGCCACAGATTTCAGGAAATCCATGAATTAGGATGATATAAAGTTAAATTTGTATTTTTGCTAACCTCTAGATGAAATTTAGCATTCCAATTATTCTCAAAAAAATCCATAGTCTTCAATAACTGTCAAAAGACATGCTTCACTACCTGTCTCCTGTGGCTTTTGTAAGAATCAAATAAAATTATTACCACTGTACGTGTTACTGAAGTACTATATAAAATGTGAGATATTAATTTGGAAGAAAAGAGGTCATGACACAAAAAAGGCAATGAATTGCTACTCTAAAGCATTTTTCATAGCATTTTAAGGCAAATGATGCTTAATTGAAGTCAATTTCTTGAAAGCAAATGGAAGAGTGGTTAACCAGTGTTCATACCTTTGTCAATTTCTCATATTTAGCCTTCATAAAATCCTAAAACTTAGAAATAGAAGGAATTTTAGAGATCACTTAGCTAGACTCCATTTTACAGATGAGGAAATTGAGTCAGAGAGAGGTTAAGTGACTTGCCCAAAGAAGAGCTGGGACTCTGCTGCTGTTCATAGACAGACCAGTAGGGAAAACATCACCCCAGGGGCAGCCAGGTAGCACAAAGAGTAAGAGCACCGGCTCCAGTGTTGAGAAGACCTGGAGATCGAATCCCGGGCTCAGACACTTAGCACCCACCCAGAAACACCTGGCCATGTAACCTTGAGCAAGTTACTTAATCCCATTTGCTTAGGGGTGGCCAGGTGGCTCAGCGAGTAAGAGCACCAGCTCCAGTGTCGGGATGACCTGAATCAAATCCGGGCTCAGATACTCAGCACCACACCCAGAAATAACTGGCTGTGTAACCTTGAGCAAGTTACTTAACCCCGACTGCTTTAAAAAAAAAAAAGAAAGAAAGAAAACATCACCCCAGATCTTCCCTGCCCCTTCCCTCCACTTTAACAGTTAAGTCACTGCCCAACAAAAATGAGGGAAATTATATGAATAAATATTATAGCCTTAATTATATGTTCTCACTGCTGTTTTACTTACCATAATAACTGTTTATCCCATATACCTATACCCTAGAAAAACTTTAAAAATAGAATTAAGTACAGAAAATAAATTACCCACAAATGAAAGGGTCTAGAGAATTGCTATCTGCCATTAGTTCTTCTCTGGTATTACATTTGTGAAGAACCTGAATTGGAATCCTATCATTAACCATACCACAAAGTTATACTTGAATTTTTGCAAATGAAGGAAAGTGCTTTTTCCTTTCATTTTAGAAAACAGTGCTAAGCATCATTAAAGGCTGATGAGAGACCATAGGTGAATGCAACTGTATAAGGTAGAGCCCCCTGGGGTCACCATAATTGTACTGAGCACCACATCCTGAAAATAAGTAATTGGTTCAAGTTTATCTTAGAATTTGAATTGCTGCTTTAAAAAAAAGCTCACCATTCTCAAAAGTGAGCTAGACTCCACACAGTAACTTAATTGAAAGAACCCTGTCTTCTAAGTACTCCAGAATCAACCTTGACTTTAAATAACATTAAGCTTAATACACATGAATGTAATCAAAGAAAACCTTATATTCATGAAAATCTCAATGTACATATCACAAAGTACAAGAGCATCTACATTGTATTGAGAAATAGTATGGCATATTGGAAAAAGTGGTAGATAAAGAGTTGGGAGAAACCCAATTTTGAATCCTGCATCTGAAATTTGCTGATTGTATGGCCTTGGGCAAAGCATTCCCTTTCTAGGCCTCACTATCTTTCTCTATTAAAATGAATAGAATAGTGTATGTACAACTATTTCAATAAGTTGCTGCAAACCTCAAAGTACTATTACCAAGGTTAGTAATTAGTGTTAAATTCATTGAACAAACAACACCTATTATATAAATAACAAACTCACTTCAGACATTCAAACCATAATCCAGTTTGCTGGATTATGAATGAAGTTTCTTTTTGTAGAATAGTGAAAGAGCTAAGGCTCATAAGTCAAGAGAGCTGCTATCTAGTTCCAGCTCTATCATTTACTGGTGGTATGACTTCAAGTGAAAAAATAAGCCTAGATCCAAGGTTAAGTGACAAAAAAATAGACTGATATGTGTTCAATGATCTAGTGAGAAGTTACAGAAATCAAATGGGCAGCCCTGTAGAGGCTGGGTCAAAGCCTGCAACAACAGCTGAGATTTCTCCCAAAAGAATGAGTTGCACCAAAAGAGGATTTCTTTAGCTAGGAAGCCCACTTGGCTCAACTTGCTCTTACATAAAGCAAGAGGAGTGGATTCTTCTACCTCTAAAATCTAGCTTCTAACTCATGTCTTTGTTAAGCTGCACCTGGGCTCACCAACAGATACAACAAAGATAAATTCTCCAGGAATTTTGAGTTGGTGCCGATACTGCCAAGGACCTCCCGCATGAAGGACCATGAACCATCCCTCTTAGAAACCCTGACTAAAAGGAATGGAGATCCTACAGAATATACTGAATCCTCTGCTCCTTCCTTTAGCTTGGCAATATGATAATGATGAGAATGTAGAAACATTTTAATCATAAAATACTGGAACAAAGAAAATCTGGAACTCTAAGATCATACCATGTTCATCACAGTGAGGATGAATCTCTGTGAAGCTTCAGCACCATGATATCGGACCATATCAGCGTCAGCCACAACCAGTGTTTCCACAGTATACTCATTGGTGAGTCTAATCGCATTCCTTCGCTCTCTCCAGTCACTGGTAGCTTTGCTCTTCTTTGCCTTCTTCTTTTCTAGAAAAAAAAAAGTATATATTTAAGAGATTTTTTCAAAATTATCAGACAGCCAAGTCTCCCCACAGAGATTTTTGTAATGCTACTTCCAGCTACTTTAGACTGACCTCTAAACTAAAACAAAGTCCTGTGCAATCTTCAAAGCAATATGGCCAAGGAATAGTTGGTGCTACAACTCTATATGTTCCACTGAAAGGAGAGAGAGAGAGAAGCGAGCTAACACAGACACACACGCACGCGCACACACACAGGCACACACACACACACAGAGTAAAGAAGAAAAGTGAAAGTAAACTCCAATGGACTCAACATTTAAATGGAACTCTAAAAAGTGGAAATTATGTCTGCAATTCTAGAAAAAAACAATCTGTCCCTATCAGTGGAACAAGTGATAGTGAATGAATGGTAAAAATAAAAAAGGAGGGGGCGGGGACTAAAGGCCCAAGTAGAGAACAATTTAAAATTACCTAATGACGCCACTGACTGTTCAATGACACTCAACTTGCAAAATGTTTCTGAAAGGGTTCCTACAGTTGTTAATTTTGTCAATGGGCTTTTATAGTACAGAATACTATAAGGAGGCATGACAACCAAATAGACTAAAACAACTCTTCTTGGAAGGAAAATATAAATGGTGAATAGCACAAAAGCAGTACTTTCAAGGAGAAAACATAAAAACATAATGAAGTGAGTATGTATATATCCTACTTAAGATGAAAGATTGAATTCTTCTTTCTCTTGTTTTCCTTTGAGAAGGGAGCTCCCTATCTTGCCTAGGTGAGAAATGCAACAACCACTTGGGGCCCAATCCCACTACTGATGTAGGCAGAGGAGACGACCTGTTTCATTTCTGTCCACAGCTCGTTCATCATGTCTCAGGTAGCCTATGGAACCCTCACTCCCAAGGGCTCACCATATTGATGCTGGGCTTAATACAGAGACCCAATTAGCTTAGCCAACTGCAGCTCAGAACTCCAAAGCTCAAGTGATCCACCTGCCTTAGCCTTCCCAGTAGCAAAGATTACAGGCATGTTCCACCATGCCCAGCCAGATTGCTTTTTCCATAGGAGGGAAGAACCATTATTGAGTTTAAAAATTGTCTCCACTTTAAACCTGATGTTAACTTCAAGTTAACTGTTTATTTATCAGATTATACTCTGATAATTGGCCAGTATTCACAAAGATTCATGAAAAAGCATGATTACCTATTAGTAAAATTTCTTTAATTCTGCAAAACTGTTTGAATCTCCTAATTACCTCATTTAACATTAATCAGTCTTAGCATTTTCCTAGGGAAACAGCTCTGGTTATGGCATAAAGTATATCCGTTGGGTTAACTCTTCCCCTTGCCAAAGACCTATTCTTATTTATTTTTTTTGGAGGGAAGAGGATAAGGTAATTGGGGTTAAGTGACTTGCCCAAAGTCATACAGCTAGTGTGTCAAGTGTCTGAGGCCGGATTTGAACTCAGGTCCTCCTGACTTCAGGACCAGTGCTCTATTCATTGTGCCACTTAGCTGCCCCCTATTCTTATTTCTTAGAGTAAGACAGTAAAGGCCTAAGAACTCAAAGGAAGTCATGTTCATTTAGTTTTAGCATATTTTCCCATCTTCTATAAAATCATAGCCATCTGTGCTCTTAAATCCAGGAAAGACTGTCTCCTCTAAGGACATTTCCCCCAAATACTTGAGCCACTTATTAAAAAGTAGCACTTGCCATAAAGCCTCACAGTCAGAAATTCCTCCATCTAGAAGACCTCAGCCGTTTTTTAGACTTTATACCAATATCTTTTTCCCCAGATCATTCAATGATCATTTATCTATCTATACGTCTTTTCATCCAGTCTTGATTCCAGCCCTATTCAGCTTACTAGCTTTGGTATGGGATCTTGGCTCCTATTTTTACCTTCTCTCTCTTTGGCCTCAAATTGGATCTAAGTATCAACCTCTAATTTGCCTGATCGAGCAAATAGTCAAACTTTTTAAAATTGGTCAGCTTCAACACTTGTGCCAAAAGTCTATAGCAATTCTACATTCTACAAAATTATTCCAAATACCTACTAATCAAATACTGCCCAACATCCATCCTGGCAGGAAAGTACTAGACCATGCTCTGATCAAAACCAGTTGAATCTGTCTCATCTTAGATATTTATATCTTTGTGCCAGATGTGATTTTATTAGGACAGCTAGGTGGTACAGGGGATAGAGTGATAGGACTGGGGTCAAGAAGACTCTTCTTCCTGAGTTCAAATGTGGCCTCAGACATTTACTGGCTATGTGACCCTGGGCAAGTCATTTAACCCTTTGCCTTGGTTTCTTATCTGTATAATGAGCTGGAGAAGGAAATGGTAAACTACTCCAGTATCTTTGCCATGAAAACCCAAATGGGGGTCATGAAGTGTCAGACATGACTGAAAAATGACTGAGCAAACAAAACAGGCTACTGATCTGTAAGATGTTAAATGACTTGCCTGAGGTCACAGAATGAATAGGTCAGAGGAATGACTTGAACTCTAGTTTTCCTGACATTGACATAAACAAACTATCATTAGCTTTTGGAATTTAAGTCAATCAATCAACAAGCATTTATTAAGTGGCTCATATGTTCTAGTCTTTGGGCTAAGCACTAGGGAAACAAAGACAAAAGTGAAACTGTTAAAATAGAATGAAAACAGGAAGTTAGGACATGCAGGGGAGAGAGCACTAGACCTGAAGTCAGGAAGACCTCAGTTCAAATTTTACCTCAGATATTTATCAGCTACATGACCCTGATCAAGTTAACCTCCGCTTGTTTCACCTTCCTCATCTGAAAAATGGGGAAAAAATAACACCTTCCAGGGCAGTTGTAAGGATAAGATATTTATAAACCACTTAACAAGTAATTGTGTCTGGTAGTACATATCCCTTGTCACTTCAGTCATTCTTCATTTGTTAACAGAAGATAAGTTTTTAAAAACGTTAATAATTTGGTACCTAGGATTTTCATTGAATCTGACCAGAGTACCTTGGCTCTTCGGTGCTATCTTAATTTGCCTGGTTTATAGCCATTGTCTATATTTTATTTTGACTTTGCTTTCTTCATTTTGTGTCATAGAGATACAGATCTTCTCAAATATCTCTGATTTTTTTTTCCTTTTTAAATTGTTATAATTGAATCTATACAAGAACTTCATGTGCTTTGGTAGATTGACAACCAAATATTTTATGTATTTTGAAATTATTTTGAATGGGATTTCTCTTTCTTTTGTTCCTTTTGAATTATAAATGTTTTCCCCATCCCTTTTAGTCATATAAAATTCAAATGGAAATGGTGTTTGTTAAACTGTACACAAGGATCCCTGCAGGCTACACATTAACTCAGAAAACCTCATATTAACTTTTTTGATAATCTAGTATACTTATTTTGTTAAATATTTCATAATTATATTTTAATCTGATTCTGGTTTAATCTAGTTTGATACCTCTGGTCTAGAAAATCAATAAAACAATAAACCAAGACCTGATTTCTAACCATCAATGATTTCTAAAAACCTTTCTCAAATACTCCCTAACTATGTGACCCTGGATAAGTACACTTAAAATTTCTGTGCATCAGTTCCCAAGGCCATTATATTAACATATACAAAGCACTTTGCACATCTTAAAGTGCTGTATAAATGCTAACTATTATTATCATAGACTCACAGATTTAAAGAAGGAAGAGACTTCAGGAAAAACACTAGCTCAACTCCTGCAGATGAGTCACAAACTAGGGACAGAAGTTAATAAGAAGAAAGTAAGGTAAAATACATTCTGGAAATTACATACCACTGTCAGTGATCATAAGCTGCTCCCTGACAAACGCCCATCTTTTTAACAATGAATGTTTGTCAATGACAGTGGATGGCTATTTATCAGACAACCTCAGAAAAATTAGAATTATGGATGATCCAAAGGTTAGTAATGAGAAAAAATGGTAAATATTTGTAGCTTCCAGCATATCATAACCCTGACCATCATATAAGAAGTAGCATCATCAATGGCAAAAGAGGAAATGAGTTAGTCACATAACAACAGCAGGGTCATAACAAGATAACTCAAGTGCTATACTAGTATCCATGAAATATCTGAAGACTTAAAGGAAGGGCTTTAGTGAATTTAATGGACTGGAAGATTTATGGAAGGACATAGATAGGAATCATACAGGATAAGAAGACACAGAAGTGTTGCAATCTATAGGGCTGAAGGTTGTGTCCACATGCATGAGATCACAGATTCATCAAAATATATAAATAACTATTAATGTAATTTCATTCTAATTTGCTTCCTCTACTTCACTATCTCTAATTCACAGACTCATAGAAGAAACATTCTAAACTGCTCAACTGCTATCTAAAAATGACATGGGCATCAATATTGTACATTCATGTTTATCTTTATTACATGGGTTCTTACCCATATACAAAATCTATCTCTCTCTCTCTCTCTCTCTCTCTCTCTCTCTCTCTCTCTCTCTCCCTCTCTCCAACAGCTATCCCAGTAATGTTATGCAAATAATTTTGGCCTAAGTCATCAACCACCATCCTTTTTAGAAAATTTACCAAATAGCAAAAAAAGCCATATAATTTTTATCTTTTCTTCTTCATTAAACACATCCTATAAGAAATGTTTGATTGTAACATCTGTGTATTATAAATGGCTGCTTGAAAAACAGTGAAGACCAAAACATTCAATTTGCCAAATTCACAACATTACAAGTTCTCCATTTTAGACTCCAGTATAAAACATTAAATTTTATTCAGAACTGGAGAGCTGCCAATTTAGGGAGTTACCAAAAACTAACAGCTGCAACTCCAAAGTTGTTATTTGTAATCGCTCATATCCACCACCTGTGGAAAAGAGGACAGACTGATTACCTTGCCTATATAACAAAACACAGACTGAAACCAAACTCCCAGGACAGAGCCTAGCTCTTTCTCTAACCCCCTCCTTGAACCAAACCCTTCCTTGGTATCATTTCTGAAGTTAATGTCAGAAGGCACATTTCAATTTTGGCAATGACAAAGTATTCCTGATTATGCACTTTTATAATATTAAAATTATCATCCAGTAACTTTAGAATTATTGAATTATAAAAATCTCAGAGCCACAGAGAGCACTGAACAGAAATAAAGAAGTCAATATGCAACCTCTTCTGTTTGAAAATGTGGACCCCCCCCATGATATAGAAGCCAAGACAGAATCACTGTCAATTTTTAAAAAGCATTATTTTAAAATTTATCTCATTTTTACTGATGTCTTTGTTTCTACCTCAACTTCAATTATGAATATCTTTCATCTTTTCCCTACATTGTGAACTATCTCATAGTAAAGATTTAAAAAGAGGGGTCAGAAATTAGTTCAGCAAAATAAAGAAAACATTCACTGTTGAACAGTAGACACAATATTGTATGTGTAGACCACTACCAATGCCAGAAAAGGAGGAAGACCCATTTTCTCAACCCTTCTTTTGTGCTGTTTGATCAATATTTCTTATAGGGCTTTTTTTGCTTCTGTTTACACTGAAAATTATTTTCCTGCTTCTGCTTTTTTCACCCTAGTTCAGGTCCTATGCTTTCCTGTCTTCTAAATTCTTCAGTCATTTCTTACAAAGCAATATTTACTGCAATTTGTTTAGTCATTTCCCCCAATCAATGAACCTCCACTTTGTTCCTACCATAGAAAGAGCTGCTAAGGAACATTTTGGTGAATATGGGACCATTTTTTCTATCTGTAACATTCTCAGGTTTATGACAAGAAGTAGGCATATGTGTATTAATCACTTTTTTAATTGCTTTCCAAAATTTCTGGCCCAAGGTAGGTTATATCTTATATTTCTATTTTGTCAGAATGTCATGAATTTAAAATATACTGCTAGGGGACACAAAATACGATCTTAAACTAGAAAAGACAAACTTCCAGATAGAAAAACAAAAAGCTATCCTAAAGTACAAGCCTTTGGTGTTAAATTATTTTTTTTGTTTGGCTTAACTCTTTTGCCTTATGCATTAGTTTTAATCAGAACAAACCTTCTTTTCAACATAACATCCCCAGAGCAGACTGTTTTCTACAAAAACAAACAGCATCTGTGCTGTTAAGAAATCTACACCTAGAAAAATTTTCTAGACAGTAATTTATCAAGAACAATTATCCCTTCTAAAACATACATAGATGAAATCAAACAGGCTATGGGTATAAAACAGAGGATAGGAAAGTCAAACTCTCACTTCGCTAGCTTCCTAATGGATGACTGTAATGGCAAGCAAAGAAGTACTTAGCACCTTGTTTCAGTTCAAGTTTCTTTTGAACCTGCTCATGATTATATCAAGTCTTTGTGAAGAAACAGAACTTGTGAAACCCACAGTGGGAGGGACTTGCCAAAGACAGGAACAAGAAGGATGTAAGAGGTGGGCAGAACAAGGAGGAGCTAATGACCAGATAAAAAGCTGAGCACAAGCTGCGAGAGAGCAGAACTGAGAACACTTGATGTGGTGGCAAAGATGAGAAGGAGAAAACTTGTGGTGTCCTGGCACTCTATGTTTGTCTGTTCTGTCTGTTTTGATTTGTGTTTCTAATACATTGTACAGAAGCCCTGAGACCTTACTGGAAGCCCTGAGGAGGATTTTCTAGTTATCTGTTTATAGAAGTCCTGGAAGAGGGTTTAGGAGGTCCTAGGAATTTACTGAAGATTTATGTTGACCTCTCAGACTTTGTTTGTGGGTCTGTGTTGATTTCTATGCTGAATAGAGAGTTCACTATACTATGTGATTAGAACCTTAAAGCTGTTCACAGCAGCAGTCCTCTGGAAAGCTGCTTATGCTTGGCTTTACAATGACTTCATCAGATGTTGGTAAATGAATGTCTCTGTTCTCTCAAAAGGTCCAGCAACAACTACCTCACCTTATCCAACAAATGTTGAGTTATCACTTTTAACAAATTCCAAAATTTATGAACAAAATCTAATAAAAAAAAAATAAATATAGCATTTTGATTGCTAATAGTAGAGGTTAACTTTCCTCTGGCAATGGCTACCATTCTAAAAAGCATCATCCAGGGCCATGGTAAGTAAAGCACCCAATGGAGGAGAAGAGAGTCAGTGCCTCTCTAATATTAACCCTTTTGGTCTCAAGAAGGATTATAGAACGGTGCAGAATGCATCCCTTTTGTTTCAGCAGTTTAATGGATACAAAATGTCATCTATTAAGAAGCAAATCAAGGCAGCTATTTATTGACCTGAAAATAACAAGAAAGGTCTGTCATCTTCTCAGGGTATGTATCCAAGATATGATAGAAAACATTCTAAAACTTGTCAAATGAGATAAACAATACCCAGTTCTAGTCATTCAAATGGGCATAATTTATATAGTCAGAAGGAACTTAGACAACATTACTAAGGATCACAATCTTAAGAAAACTGAAGACTTTAGGGCCACAGATGTTGTCTATTAAGAATAATAATTATGAAGAGAAGGTCTTATTTTGGTGTAGTGCCAACACAATATTCAGAGCACCGATGGCAACTATGAATATGCCAGCATAGTCCTGAATTGCAAAATATAACAGACTCTCCATATAAAAGACAGAAGCAAAACATTTGTTCAGACACCAGAAAGCCAAATCCTAACACCAGAAAATCAAATTCATAATTGCAACAAGGAAGTTACTATACCATAACACAGCAGGGAGCCACACCATACCTAGCTTTCTCCTTGCCAGTCTCCTGTCCTCCAGCCTCCTCTCCTCCTTCCACCTCTAACTGCTCTGAGTCCCAGCTTCTTCTGGGCTCTGTTCCACCCATTCAGAAAACTTTTCACACCACAGACTCCATGTGATTACATTTGGCCTATTAAAGGGCAGGGAAGATCTTCAAATTCCCATTCCCATTACATTTCAGAAAGTGAATAGTTGGTTAAAAATATGGTGTCTGAGAATGGGATTTATATTTCTGAACTAGGAACAATAGGTCACTGACCAAGGATGAAGTATACTTGAGAAAAGCTGGTAAAAAATATATATTTACCTTGTCCATGTTATAGGAATATAAATTTTTAAGATCTTCCCTGACCCTAGGTTAAGTGCACCTGGAGCCTGTGGTGGGAGGCTTGTTTTTCAGGAACGCCCACACCTTGGTGCTTTGTGATTGGACAGTGAGTCAAGAGGGTTGTTACATTCTCTGAGCCAGGGAGAAGGCTATATAATCCTTGATGTGAGACTTTGTTTTGGGGCTCACTTTGAGAAGTGTTGTGTGATTTGACCAGATGAGACTCTGGGCAGCTTTGAAAACCCAGATGTTGATGCTTCCCTCTCTGATAAGTGGGATCAGGTATGGATGTATGTAATGGTTGGACAGTTTGGAAGCCTGTCTGCTGGAATGTTCTTGTAACTTATGCTTGTAACCTCTGTATACTCCGAAGTTCAGGGTGCTGACCTTTTTCCCCTTAGCTAGGTAAAGGATATATGTTTGATTGATTAAATTAAGCTTGTTAACCCATTTTGAGTTGCTTTCCTTTAGAAAAGCAGATCTAAGAACCTGTGTTGGCAGCCACCCTGGGGATGCTGGGGTGCTTGCTGCTACAATCCATTCCAAATATCAATGGGGCTTTAAACTGAAAAGCAAGGAAGAAAGAAAAAAACTTCTATGTATATCTACAAATCACAAAGAGAAGCTGAAATGTCAAAAATCTAATATGGTCTGCTGCTCTAATTTAAAAGGAGTTTTGCAAAAGAATTAGGCAAAACACTCAATGCTAAAAGCAATAAGGACCTTTTGAATGTTTAAGGGAAAGCTGATTGACTTACATAGAGACTTACCTATTGACTTAGCAATAACAATATCTGATTACTACTACTGGTCAATCAGGCAAAGTAAAAGATGCAGAGATATAACTAAAGAGGCTCAAGAAGAAGGAGGGAAAACAATGGTTGTACAAAAGGCTGTCACCAGGACTTGGCACATCACTACATCATGCCCTTGTCACTTCAATGAGTGGGTCATTGCGGGAGCATTCATAATAGTAGGTAAGTAAAGCTGAAGAGGTACAGGCATTTTACAGAGAGAAAGAGTCCTACTCAGGAGCAGCTAATTGGTGTCCAACTTCTGATGTAATGAGAAGAGAGGGTCCAAATTAGTGAGGAAGTTAAAAGTCTTTAGTTTGGATATTTCCAGGCAAAGAAGGTTTCAGATATGAGGGGATTCCAAGAAAAGGACAGAACAAGAGGGATTGATTGCTAGGCAGAAAAAGTGCAGTGGCTAGGAGTTAGACTGTCATATAAAAACTAAGTTCCAAGATACCAGGATTTTGTTTTTTTGGGTTTTTTTTTTTGCTTTTTGGAGAGTGGAGGTCAGGGCAACTGGGGTTAAGTGACTTGCCCAAGGTCACATGGCTAGTGTTAAGTATCTAGGTATTAAGGCCAGATTTGAACTTAGGTCCTCCTGACTCCAGGGCCAGTGCTCTATTCACTGGGCCACCTAGCCACCTTTTATATGTGCCAAAATCTGAGATGATAATAAGAATACTACTAGCAACATCCAGATGTTCACAAGAGAGCAGATATAAGAAAGGAGCCAGGGATATACTTCATGGCCTCAGATGTCTCAAGTTATACAATGCACAAAGCATAGGTAGTACTCAAAACCAAAACAGACAAATTTTAAACTAAATGGACAAATTTTACCCTATGGATACCATTGAGATGATGAACCTCACAATTGCAATATGACTCTAAAAGAAAATATATTCAAAAAGAATAGGATAGGTAAAAAGGAGCAATATGCAAGTAGCATCATATATTAAGAAGATAT
The DNA here is from genome assembly GCF_028583685.1 of Petaurus breviceps papuanus. NCBI lineage: Eukaryota > Metazoa > Chordata > Mammalia > Diprotodontia > Petauridae > Petaurus > Petaurus breviceps. The sequence goes on along the minus strand of NW_027186296.1, from coordinate 50,612,581 downwards.
ACCCATGGAAATTCAGGAACCAACTGGGAAAGTATGGTAGAGAACATCTGGGTAAAGATAAGTAAAAGCAGAATTAAGCTACTTTGTCATTGGGATATATTATAAACCACTTTAGACAGAAAGTCAATACACAATTTGGGAAATAGATAACCTGCCTGATATATAAGCATCATAATATAACTAAGAGTTCAGTTATTCATATAATTGAATATGATAAATGCTGAAGGCCTCTATCTGCCAAAATCAGAAATACTAGTAATTTATTAATTTGCCTTAATAATTTAATTCTTTAAAAAGCAGAGAAATCAATGAGGGGAAATTCTATTTTGAATTTTATTCTAACCATTTAGAATTTGATTCTAAATCAAACAAGATATCAAACAAGAATTTTTTGTTTTAAAACAAAAAAAATTGGTTTTTTTTTTGTTTGCTAGAGTAGAAATGATGGAAATGTTGTGACATTGGGGCTAGAGAGAAGGAAGAATAACTTCTATATCTTTTAATTATAATATCAAAATAGAAGACACATAGTCTGAAATATACCTTGATTTGAGGGCAGCAAATTTCAAAAGGTGAAGAGAAAGGGTTAGAATCTCATGTATTATTCCACTGACTTAAATTCCATAGTTAGGTGACACAGTGAGTAGAGTGCTGGCAAGAAAATCAGAATTTGAATCATGTCTCAGCAACTTACTAGCTGTGTTACTTTGGGTAAGACACTTCAACTCTTAGTCTCAGTTTCCTCATCCATAAAATAGAGAGTATGATAGCACTTTCTTCACAGAACTGTTGTGAGGAACAAATAATTTAATATGTGTAAAGTGCTTTGAAAACTTTAAATAAAGCAATTTATTAATGTTAACTTAGCATCAAAATCATCATCATTAAAAGGGATGTCCTCCCAAGAGCAAGAATGAAGTTCTATAAACAGAAAGAGAAATAATTCTGGTCAGGAAGAAAGAGAAGAGTTATCAGAAGATACTTATGAGGATGCAGAGAGAACTCTTCAATCTACATTTTTAAAAGAAACATACAGAAAATTTTTTAAAAAGGTCATAGAAAGTGAAAATAAAAGAATAGAATGATGTTATTAATAATAATGTCAGGCATGCAAAAAGTCAAAATGAAAGAGAGAAGTCTGATCAGCTTAATTTTTATTTTGCTTCTCTTTCCTCTGCAAAAGAGAATGACTTTTAACCAGAAAAGACCAAACAAAAATGAATGATAGGAAGTTGATTAATGCACAAGATTAGGAAGGAGATAGTAAGAGAAACTTAGCTATCCTTGATCAGTTTGTGTCACTGGCCTTGATAAATTACACAAGCTACTCAATTTAGCCTTTAAAACTCTTCAAACCTGGCCCCAACTACCTTTTCAACCTTATTCTACATTACTCCCTTTCCCACATTCTACGGTCAGGATAAAATGACCTTCTCTCTGGTCCCTATATACCATATTCCATCTCCCATCTTCATATATTTGTGTTGACTCTCCCCAACCCTTATAACACACTGCCATGACACCTCTCAGGACCAACTCTCTTTTGCAAAGGAAAGATAAACAAGAGAGAGAAAGAGAGAGAGAACAACTGATTGTGAAAGCAAATACATCATCATTTTTAAAAATGCATTTGAAGCATTCCTCCAAAGAAAAATAGACCTAGACAGATTATTTGCTTTGCAAACATTTCAATCAACAGAAATACAAGAAAAGTAAACAACTAGAGTGATTAAGGAAAACATAGGTAATGAAATAAATTACCCCAGAAAATAGGAGAAGAAACTAAAAAAGAGAAAGACACATACGGGATTAACAACTGAAACACAATTAAGAAAAGTCTTTCTAAAAAAGTGACACAAGGAGAGATTGAAAGAAGTCAGATAAAATGGCGGCAATGCCGGAGGGACAAGCCTGAAACATGGACATACCATGAGAGGACTAAACCTCACAACACTGCAGAATGAGAGGGCATGTAAAAAGGGAGAAGGGAAGAAGATGTAGAGGGAAATAGGTAACGTTGCCTAATCAAGTCAAAGATTAACGATGAAAAGAAAATAACTCTTAATCGTCTTGTCAGGAACAAGGCATACAGGGGAATGGAAGAAAAAGTAAAGGGTGAGACAGAAATGAGGAAAAGAAAGAAGGAAGTGTAATTTCAAAAAGAGTTTCCACTGAAGAACACTCCCATGGGAGAAGATATTCTGCAGGAGGTAGGGCCCTTAAATGGAAATAACTGAAAGAATTTGGGACTTAGAGACACTACTCATCCTTCCTCAGGAGAAAGGGGATCAGAGCCCTTGGAGGCAACCAACAATCAGAAGAAAGTAAGGGCATAGACTCAGAGAGGAGATATCATGGCAAATGGGGGGTAGGAAATTATCATGGATAGTTAAAAAAAAGCAAAGGGTACTGCAGTTATCCCTGACACATTGAGGGGATTAGGGACAGGGCACCCTTGCCATCTGGAAAATGTGTAAAATGTTTTGGCCCTGCCTTCATACCACATAAGAAGTCTGAATTATTATGGCATTAAAAGATAAAATATTTTCATCTTATACTGCACTATTCACATATTTTATGCATTTCTGAGTTTTTAAACTTTTTCAGTGTCATATGCTAGGCTTTGTGTGTTGTCTACAGCTTCCATAAAACTCCTCCAAAATTTCCATTTAATTTATTATGCCAACCTGTGATATATCAGAACTTCAGTGAGGAAAGTCACGATATGGAAAGGATAAGGAATAAACTGCATAATCAGGAACATAGGAAAATCCCTCCCATGAGTCAATACTTCTATCTTCTCTATCTCTTGCAAGAATAGGTAGTTCTTAGAGTGAGGCAAAACAGAAAAAAGTGGGTTGGGGGCAAGGTCTATGAAGCAATGACACAGAAACCATATAGAAGATGAAACTCAAAATAAGTACTTTAGAAGCTTTAATTCCATGAGAAATACAGAGCCTAAAGATGGAATAAATAAGTATATGGTCTGTGAATCAAGAAATAAAAATCCAGAATGAATGGAAAGGGAAGAGAAATAATGAAGAGAATAAGGGGAAAATTTTTCTTTTTAGAAAAAGAGCTGAGAAAATATAATAAAAAAAACTAATCAAACAAGTTGAAAGGGAGGAGAGGAAGGGAGAATAAATTGACTTAACTAAGAGAAAAAAGAAGGAGAAAACATAAATAGATAAAAGGAATAAAGAAAAAAATAGTAACTTACACAAGACTTCAATATTAGGGAAATAGATGAAAATTTGGAAAGGGAGGGAGGGAAGTGGTAATATGACTTAAGGATGAGATGAAAAAAGGGAGTGGGAATAGAAAACCTTAAAACAGATTAAGCTAAAATAACTGAAGAGACAAAGCACTATCTTTACTGGGGTGGGGTGGTGGGGAATCCTCATTCAGAGAATTGTGAGCTCCTTGCGCTTAGGGAGTATATATTTTTTTGACTTGTGTTTGTATTACCAGCACTTAGCACAGTATCTGGAATTAAGTAAGCACTTAATCAATGCTTTAAGAAGTATCTATGTCAAATAATAGTGGGAAAGGAAAACATCTTTGCTTTATCCCTATTATGTTGTGTCTGGACATGTAGGGTTCCAATGTATAGGACTCTCGGTAAGGAAACTTTCTCTTTGGCAACTTATAATCTTAAATAGTTACCTTGGACACTGATTTGCTCCAGGGGATTTATTAAGGGTAAATGTAAATTTGATTTGATTTGCAGAGGATTTAGCAGGGATAAATGTAAAATCTTATGCTTCAGTTCCAAAAGTCAACCTCACAAGTACAAGATGGAGAAGACATGCTTGAGTATCACTTCTCTGAAAAAGAAATAGAGACAGGGAAAATTTTTCAGAATCTGTCAACACAGTGATTTGGAAGCCCAAAAACATAATGGAATCTTGGGCCACATAAAGAGATTCATAAGGCATAAGACTAGGGAGATGAATCCCAATTGATAAGCTAGAGAGTATCCAGAGGAAGTCCACAGGATAGGGAAGGGTTTGGAATTCATACCAGTTAAAGGAACTAGGGATATTGAGCTTAAATATGAGAAGACTTAGAGGGAATATTGATAGCTGTCTTGATAGCAAGTATTTGAATGGATGTCCTACAGAACAGGGTTTCTATTCATTCTATCTGACTACAGAAGGAAACAGATGACAAAATTCGACTTAAGGAGAAACTTAATTAAAACTACACAAAAGTAGAATGAGCTACACTGGGAGGCACTGGGTTGTTCCTCATTGGAGATCTTCATGCAAAGTCTAGATTTTAATTCAGATATGAATTGGTCTAGATGGTCTCTCAGGTACTTTCCAGTTCTGAGATTATTGCTTTCTGTAATGTTTTTGAAACCTTACCGTGCTAATATTAAACTAAGAATGCAAAGGTAAAATGACTTAAATAATTTCCTCAATTTCAAATTTTAAATATTTTGAAGTAAGAATCAAGACATATATGTGTGTATGTATAAGTATGTGTCTATATTGATCTGTTCAAGACACATAAGCTATAAAGCAAGAAATATTCTTTTTAAGGACAATAAGTAAAGAAATCTAAGAAAATTAAAAGATAAGCATTTAAAGGGTGCATAGAAAGAATGGATAAAAGGGAGAAAGATGTGAAATAAAGAAGTAGAACTTAGCATAGTGGTGGTCTCCCTTCACTTCAATCAGCTATGTGTGTGTGTGTATACACACAAATATTCACATATAATACATACATAATATATACATGAACATATGTGCATTTTATATATTTGTATATGTTGTGCGTATGTGTATTTTTATACATATATGTATATGTAGCATCTAAAAAGTATGAAGGCAGGGACTTTTTTTCATTTTTGTCTTTGTACCTCCAGCACTAGTAAAACACCTTGTACACAGTAACCTCTTCATTAAGGTTTGATTTCAAGACACTATTTTGGGAAGCATTTTCTGAGAAACGACCACTCATAATTAAAATACAGGAAGCAAAAAGCCAATTGACTCCTCAGGGCTGTCTCATAGCAACCCTAAGAATAGTAAAGACAACTGTGGGTATGAATTCTTCTTCTCAATTGACTCCCACACAAGTGAATAATTCAAATCTAGAAACCTGAGCCATAAAGTAGTCTTGGCTGGAGTGGTAAAATGCCACCAACCCACTGCAACAGAGATCAATGATATAGATATTTCCGGTTCTAGACAATCAATCAACAAGCATTTATTAAGCTCTCACCTACCAGGCATTGTTCTAGGTGTTGGTATTACAAAGGTGGAAATAATAGAGTTTTCCCTTTGAGGAACTTACATACACACATATAGCTCAGATAGAACTAATTATAATTAGGAAAGAAAATAATTAGGAAGTTAAATTTCTAAGGATTCCAAGGACATATTTTAGATACAATCTACTATTTGATTTTTAAATCTCTTCAATTTGGTAGATGCTATGGTTAGGTTAGCATTCAAAATCTCTTCAACACAATTAATAACAAGGTACATATTTAGGAAATTTTGTGTATAGCTGTCCTTAAACTAAACGTGTAAATCCCCCACTTTGTGGCAAATACTAAGCTCAGCTTTTGCATAACCCTATGGAACAGATAAAATTGGGATAGATTTTTTAAAAGCACATACTATGAAGTTTGAAATTTTTGTTACATCATTAAGCAACCTAGATTTTCCAAAATCTAGACTTACCTAATTACTAAGCATGAAGCAAAAAAGTCCATCATGTTCATTCAGACATTCAACAAATATTTTTGATTACATACTATGTGCAGGCCAACATGTCATCTTTACAAAGAATAGCACAATACATTTGGTATTCCCTACACCAGTTATAATGGTACTAATTCAGTTTCCTAAGTGTGACATTTGCTAAAAACATAAATCAATGCTGTATAGTGGAAAGAACACCATCCTGAAGTGCAAGAGAAATTAATTCTGAAGGCTACCCATGTGACTGAAAAATATACTTATTAACCTCTCTGGACCTCAGTTTATTTAGTTGTTAAATGGGAATAATAATCCCTGCTCTATATCATAGGGTTGTTTTAAGGGTGAGATGAGATAATAGTTTTAAAGTTACTTTGAAAATTGCAAAAAAAAGCATACAAATGTAAAATATCACAGCTCTCAAGATTCTGTGGTTCTTTTCAATATAATTCATAAAGTAATAGGGTTATGGATAGAAGGGGACATCAGTTTTTATCATCTAACCCCTTCATTTTATAGTTTATGAAAAAGAAGCCCAGATTTAAAAAGTTGTTCAAGTTAAGGGAGGAAATAAGTGGCAGAACCTGAATTTGAACCTAAGTCCTCTGGTTTATATCCACCACTCTTTCTAATATACTGTATTATCAGATTTTTTTTTCAAATTCTAATTCTTAAGTGTATGTGTGTGTATTCATTCATTCAAGAAATTTACTAAATACATACTATTTTCAAAATACTTCATTGGATGCTGAATGTACAGCCAATACAAACCCATCTACAAGCACGTGTTCCCATTCCAATTTCTCCAGCACACTGCCCCCTCTTTAATCCCCACTCTCTCACTTAACTTCAATCTCTCCCCTTCCAATTACTCCTTCTCTACTACCTGAAAATGCTCATGTTTCTCTCATCCTCATAAAACCCTCACTTGATCTATCCATCCCTGGTAGCTATCACCCCATTTGTTTCCTCCCTTTTGTGGTTTAACTCTTTGAGAAGGCTATCCACAACAGGTACCTTCACTCCCCTTTCCCCACTCTCTTCTTAACTCACTACAATCTGGCTTCCAACATCATCATTCACCTGAAACTACTCTCTCTAAACCTACCAATGATCCTTTAATTGCCCAATGACTTTTTTTTTACTGCTCACCCTTTTTGACCTCTGCAGCTTTTGACCATAATCCTTTTCTCCCTGGTACTCTCTTCTCTCTAGGTTTCCATGACACTATTCTCTCCTGATCCTCCTTTCTATTGGATCACTCTTTTTCAATGTTCTTGGCTGAATCTTCATCCAGATCATGCCTGTTAACCATGGGTGTCCCACCAGCCTCCTTACTGACTAAGGGCATTCTCATTTGGCTGTCCTCTATGCCTAAAAAATCTCTCCCTCCTGCTTCCCAGCTTCCTTCAAGTCCCAGTTAAAAACCCACTGTCTGCAAATAGGAGTCTATAAGAAGACTCTTCTGATAACTCTTAATGTTAAATGCATTTGCTTTGCTGATCATCTCTAATTTACACTGTATATAGCTTCTCTGAACATAGTCATTTGCGGGTTGTCTCCTCCATTATATTGTGAACTTCTTGAGAGCGGACTCTCTTCTGCCTTTCTGATCAGTGCTTAGCACAGTGACTCTTGCCTACTGGGTGTGTAGTAAATGTTTACTGACTAACTGAATTTAAAAAAAGAATAAAACATGGTCCATATCCTCCTAGACTTTATAGCCAAGTAGAACCTATAATGCCCCAACAATTAAGGAGTTGCCACAAGACAAGACCAAGTAGTTCATTTTACTCACTTTCCTAGATTTTGAACAGCGCTACTATCAGTCATTCTTGAAAAATAACAAGTTTTAGAAAATAAGAAAAATGTTGGTTATCCCTTCTACTTATTCCTCATTTACATAAACCAGGATTCCTTCCATTATGAGATTATTTGAGCATTATGGCTATATGAAGACATAATTTAAAGTGACAGTTCCATTGTTGAAATGTGCTCCTCTTGTGGTGGGGACGGAGGTGGGGGGGACGGGGACGGGGGTGGGGGGAGCAGTGAAAAATAAAGGGGAGAACATTTTGCTTGTAGAACAGATACCACCTAAAGTGCATTTTAAAACTCTTTTATTGATTTTTTCCAAAACTAAACATTGACACACCCCAAATACCTGGATGCCATGGTGACAGACAACTTAGAAATACAGATATAGAAAAGAAAACCATATAAGAGGGAATCTGAAAAATATAATAAGAAGTTACTAATCAGCACAGAGGCAGTTCTTTTTGTTCCAAACACACACACACACACACACACAGAGTATTTTCCAAAAAGTCTCTGACTTAAAAACAATTAAAAAGTTGTCTGTATGGTTCAACCAGAGCTTTGATGTTCACCTTTAAAATGGGAAAGGAACTGTTCACCATTAGACAGACACTTTAATTGGAAACTTTAGTTTCATATAATCAAAAAAATTCCTGGCCAGGTGAATTTTTAGACAGTTGCATACAATTCAACTTCCTCCTTTTTCATAAAAAAAAAAGGCAAAAATTTAGACTTGGGTTACTAAATATGATTTTTTTAATTTCCTCCAAGTTTACACTATGTTCAATCTGGACAGCTTTTATGTTAATTCCATATAAAAAAGATAGGAAATTGTGCTTTTGTTGAAAAAAAATGATATAGATCTCTTAAACATTACAGCCCAGAATTACTTCTTCAATTAGAAATAGAGCATGATTGTATGCTGTTTTGGGCTATCATTTGACCAGCAATTAGCACAGTGCCTGGCAAATAGTAGGTGCTTAACAAGTGTTTATTGACTGATTGATTGGTTGGTTGAGCTCCTAGATTAGTCTCTACCTCATAAATTATGGAGGATCCCCTTTCAATTGAATCAAGCAATCAGAGGTATGAACTAGGTTATGAACGAGGACTAGACATCTCTATGGAATCAGTCAAAGGTATAATTTAGGTGGACATAATTACTCCAAAGAGAATTTAAGTGTTTTTGACCAATTAGATGAAACAAATGATATCATATAGTAAGTCAGTTGTTTGAGAACAGTCAGTCACACCTTATGGAACTTAGATAAAAACTCTATGTCAGTTCAGAAATTGGCAGGTCAGCCTGATGGTTGAGTACTCCAGCCAAACTAGGTGAACAGGAACTTGTCAGGTTATAGAAAAGATGAGAAGAATTCCTTTCCCTTTTCCAATTCCCGTAGACCAAAGGATGAACTTGTAAACTTCAATAGGCATTCCAGCATTATTTCTGAAATAGCAGCAGAAAATGGCACCCTCTACATCAAGCCAAGGACAAGCTGGATAACATTGTAAAGACATCTTCAAGAACAGACAGTTAAGGGGCGGTCAGGTAGCATAGCGAGTAAGAGCACCGGCTCCAGTGTTGGGATGACCTGGAGATCGAATCCTGGGCTCAGACACTCAGCACCACACCCAGAAATAACTGGCCGTGTAACCTTGAGCAAGTTACTTAATCCCGATTGCTTAAAAAAATAAATAAATAAAAAAGAACAGACAGTTAAAACTGAGGGGGACTTCATGAGGACTCCATAAATGGAGAAAAGGACTTTCATTCAACCAGGAACTGTAAGTTATAGCTTTGCAGCAAGTATTCTCTAAACTTAGCTCACTTTCCTATGAATTCAGCATGTAATTGTGAAAAAAAAAATGCCCCACACTCAAGAGGAATGTTTTATACCAACTGGTCTTTTTATTCCTGCTTAGCAAATGACCCTAACTAAAAGGTAATTAACTCTGGCTGACTAATTAATGTCAACTAGATAATAAATGGAGAACACCCTGGTGAGGGGTTGTGGCCAACAGTGAAAAAACAAACAAACAAACAAACAAAAAACAATCTCCTCAGGGTTACCTCCTAGTCCTTACGGGAGACGCAGTAAACTGTTCTCTGGGGACCCAGTCTGCCAACAATAGTAGGAATTGTCTGGACTGATTCCAGATGATATGTTGTGATAAAAAGGCAGGTGTCTTAAGCCCAGATGTGGGCCTCTACACCATAACCAGCAAGTTGGATCAGGAGATAGGGTAGAAAAAAAAATCAATCCTGTTTTCCCATGTTCCTGGGAACAGAGAAATACAATCAGCCCTATACTCCTTAAAAATTGTCAGCTTCTAGATCTACTTTGAGGATTCAAAAACAATTGCTGAATTTCACTATAGAAAAGCAAGTCTCTGAGACCTTAAAAAAAAAGAGAGCAGGAAGATGTTTCAGAGAACCTGTTGTATCTCAAAAGGAAGGGAAAACATTTTCCCTCTGTTAAAAAAGTACACTAGTGACTAGAGTCACTACAGTTATAGATTAAGATCAGAAAGGGATCTTAGTTGATAAATGCAACTCCCTCATTTTTCAGATGAGGAAAGATAGCCACACACAAGTTAAATGGCTTACCAAGGATTATACAACCAATGTTAGAGGTAGATTTGAACATAGACTTCCTGACTTCAGTCCTAAACCCATTATTTTGAAAATAAGGGATACAATTCAATAATATCACTTGAGGAAGACTTGTTAGGACTATCCCAAATAATCATTCTTCCCAAGAAAATTTGCATAAGCTAATAAGAGATGCAAGGAAAACAAAGGCATAATTGTGCAGAATGTTTAATGAATGAAGTGTTCTGGTTAACTGAAATTTTAAGGTTAACTGAGAATCAATCAAAACTTTTTGTTCCCCACTCTTGTTGAAAATATTTCCATATCAGGGGTGAAACAAGGATATCTATTATCAACACTGCTATTCAATATTGTACTAGAAACATAGCTTTAGAAATGAGAAGAAAAAGAAATTGAAGGAATTAGAATAGGCAATGAAGAAACAAAACTATCACTCTTTGCAGATGACATGATGGTATACTTAGAGAATTCTAGAAAATCAACTAAAAAACTACTTGAAATAATTAAAAAACTTTAGTAAAGTTTCAAGGTATAAAATAAACCCACAGAAATCATCAGCATTTCTATATATTACTAACCAAGCCCAACAGCAAGAGATAGAAAGAAAAATTCCATTTGAAGTAACTATAGACAATATAAAATATTTGGGAATCTACCTGCCAAGAGAAACCCAGGAATTGTATGAACACAATTACAAAACACTTTTTCACACAAAATAAGATTGAAATAATTAGAAAAACATCAGTTGCTCATGTCTAGGCTGAGTTAATTTAATAAAAATGAGAATTCTACCTAAATTACTTAACGTATTTAGTGCCACACCAATCAAACTGCCAAAAAGTATTTTATAGAATTAGAAAAAAAATAATAAAATTCATCTGGAAAAACAAAAGGTCCAGAATATCAAGGGAATTAATGAAAAGAAATCAAGTGAAGGTGGCCTGGCCATACCAAATCCAAAATTGTATTATACAGCAGAAATCATCAAAACTACTTAGGACTGGCTAAGAAACAGAATGCTGGATCAGTAGAATAGGTTAGATATATAAGACACAGTAGTCAATGACTATAGTAAGCTACTGTTTTATAAATCCAAAGACTTCAGCTTCTGGCATAAGAATTCAGTATTTGACAAAAACTGCTAGGAAAAGTAGAAAATAGTATCACAGAAACTAGGCATAGACCAACATCTTACACTCTCTACCAAGATAAAGTCAAAATGAATATGCAATTTAGACATAAAGGATACTATAAACAATTAGGAGACCATGGAATAGTTTACCTGTCAGATCAATGGAGAACAGAAGAATTTATGGCCAAACAAGAGACAGAAAACATGAAATGCAAAATGGATAATTTTGATTACAGTAAGTTAAAAAGTTTTTGAACAAACAAAGCCAATGCAACTAAGATTAGAAGGGAAGCAGAAAGCTGGGAAACAATTTTTACAGTCAGTGTCTCTGATAAAAGCCTCATTTTCAAAATATATAGAGAACTGAGTTAAATTTAAAAGAATATGTCATTCCCCAATTAATAAATGGCAAAAGGATAAGAACAGGAAGTTTTCAGATGAAGAAATTAAAGCTATCTATAGTCATATGAAATAATGCTCTAAAGTACTATTGATCTGAGAAATGCAAATCAAAACAACTGTGAGGTACCATATCACACCTATCAGATTGGCTAACATAACAAAACAGGAAAATGATAAATGTTGAAGAAGAAGTGGGAAAATTGGAATACTAATGCATTGTTGATGGAGTTGTGAAATGAGCCAGCCATTCTGGAGAGCAATTTGGAATTATGTCCAAAGGGCTATAAAACTGTGCATACCTTTGATCAAGCACTACAACTTCTAGGTCTGTATTCCAAAGAGATCATAAAAATGGGAAAAGGACCCACATGTACAATAATATTTATAGCAGCTCTTTTTGTAGTGGCCAGGAATCAAAAATTGAGGGGATACCCATCAACTGGGGAATGGCTAAACAAGTTGTGGTTTATGAATGTAATGGAATACGATTGTTCCATAAGAAATGATGAGCAAGCAGACTTCAGAAAAATCTGGAAAGGCTTACATGAACTGATGCTGAGTGAAGTGACTAGAACCAGGAAAACATTGTACATAGTAACAGCAACACTGTGCAATGACCAACTTTGATAGACTTAGCTCTTTTCAGCAATGCAATAATTTTAGACAGTTCCAAAAGACTCATGATGGAAAATGCTATCCGCATCCAGAGAAAGAACTATAGAGTCTAAATGCAGACCAAAGCATATTTATTTTTCCTTTTTCTTTTTTTCCTAGTGGTTTTCCCTTTTGGTTCTAATCCTTCTTTACAACATGATTAATGAGGAAATTTGTTTAATGTGATTGTATGTGTATGGCCTATATGATATTGCATTCTGTTGGGGAGGGGGGAGGGGAAAGAGGAAGAAAAAATTTTAAAATCAAAGTTTTGTAAAGGTGAATGTTGAAAAATAAAAAAAAGAATATTTTTACAAAAAGAAACTATTTCTACAATGTAGCTATATATTCACCTGCCTCAGTAAGCAGCCAGTGGAGTCATAATCCCACAAAATTTTGGTATTTGTGTGTTCTTGATATCACTATGCTATAACACCATCATAATAATTGCATAGCCTTTCACAGATGGCATATATTAATTTGAGATGCCCACACAAGATGTGTTCATCTAACTTGAAAAACAAAGTCTAAATGCTTAGAAATGATCCATGTTTTTTCTCCAGAACTTTTAACTTAAGTAGAGGACTTGCTGAAGGATTAGGCTACAATGATGGAGCTTGACAGTTTTATCTCTTGAATTGATGGGAAAGAAAAAAGAACATTCCCCAAACACATAGCTTGGGGGAAAGAAGTTAATTGATGTGCTCATGTTTCAACCAGTGCAAGACAGGGCAAATGAGATAATGAAAAGAAATCCATATGGCTTCTGCACCTGGAATCAACCTGTCTGGACATTAGATACTGGTGGGTTGTTTTTTTTTTTTGACAGAAAATATAGGTTCTCTGTGACAGAAATGACAAGGAAGCACACATGAACAAAACATTCAAATTGCTCAAATAGTATGATTTTAGGTAGAGGAAATTCTTTTGCAAAAACAAAACAAAATTTAAAAAATGTAGACCCTGTCTAGCCCATTTAAAGATAACTCTGCTTGATTTTTTCCAGTGTCTTTATGCAATAATGAAAATTTTTACATTTATGTAATCATCTCAAAATAGAAACAATGTCAAGGTAAATAAAAACATAAAAAAGAAACATCTTGAAAAAGAGATAGTCAAGGGGGAAGCTAGATGGTACATTAGAGTACCAGGCCTGGAGTCAGGAAGACCTAAGTTCAAATCTGACCTCAGATGTTTACTAGCTGTGTGATCCTGAGCAAATTACTTCATCTCAGTTTGCCTCAGTTTCCTCATCTGCAAAATGGGGATGATAATAGTACCTACCTCCCAGGATTGTTATGAAGATCAAATGAGATCAAAACTGGAAAGCACTTAACACAATGCCTGGCACATAGTAAGTACTATATAAATATTAGCTATTATTATTGTTAATTTTAGCTTAAGAATAACCTTTTGAATACAATTCTCTTATTTAACAGTTGAAAAAACGAAAACTTAGAGAAATTCAGTGACTTGGCCAAAGTCACATAATCAGTGGCAAGGCCAGAACGGAACTCAGAATTTCATTAATCAATATGGAAGCAAAAATCCTAAACAAAATGCTACGTAGGAGATAAGAATATATTACAAAGATAGTATATTGTAACCAAGAAGAATTTATACCAGCAAGGCAGGGATTGTTTAACATAAGGAAAACTATTAACATAACTGATTATATCAATAACAAAAGTAATAAAAATCCTATGATTACACCAATAGAAGCAAGAAAAGATTCTGATAAATTACAAGCCTCATTTCTATTAAAAATACTTTAAAGTATAGGTATAAATGGAAGTTTTCCTTAAATTGTTCAGAAGCATTCACCTGAAACCATCAGCAAGTAATACTTGTAATGAGAATAAGCTAGAAACATTCCCAGTAAGAAAGGGTGTGAAGCAAAGATTCTCACCAATATTATATTGGAGATCCTTGCAATAAAGTAAAAAGAAGGAATCAGAATGGGCTATGAGGTAATAAAACTATCTTTTTTGCAGATGATATGATGATATACTTAGAAAATCCTAGAGACTCAACTCAAAAGTTGAAACAGTGAATAATTTTAGCAAAGTAGCAGGATATAAAGTAAACCCACATAAATCATCAGCATTCCTATATATCACCAACAAAAAACTTTGCAAGAAAAGACAGTAGAAGATACCCCATTTAAAATAACTCTAGACAGCATAAAATACCTGGGAGTACACCTGCCAAAAAAAAATCAGGAGCTATATGAACAAAGCAAACAGAGTCATATATTAAAAAAAAAACTTTTTATACAAATAAAATCAGATCTAAATAATTGGACAAATATTAATTGTTCATGGGTAGGCAGGGCCAATATAATAAAAAATAACAATTTTACCTAAACTAATATATATATATATATATATTCAATGTCATCCCAAGTAAATTTACCAAAAATTATTTTACTGAGTTAGGAAAAAAACAACAAAATTCGTGTGGGAGATAAAAAGGTCAAAATTATCAAAGAAACTAATGAAAAAGATTTAAAGTAAAAAGTTTTAGCAGTACCAGATCTTTAATTACATTATAAATCAGTAATTATAAAAACTATCTGGTACTAGTTAAGAAGCAGAAAGGTAGACCACTAGAACAGAGTAAATATACAATTTACAGCTGCAAACAACTACAGTAATCTTGTGTTTGACAAGTGTAAAGACAAGTTTTAAGGATAAGAATTCATTATTTGGTAAAAATTGTTGGGAAAGCTGGAAAGTAGTCTGGAAGAAATCGGGCATAGAACAACATCATACACCATTTACCAAGATAAGGTCAAAATCGATACATTACCTACATATAAAGAGAGATGTTACAAGAAAATTAGAAAATGTAGAACCTATCAGATCTATAGATAGGCAAACAACTTATGAATAAGCAAGAGATACAATTTGAATGGGAAGTTTTCTGATGAAGAAATCAAAACAATTTATAGTCAAATAAAAAAATACTCTAAATCATTATTAACTAGAGAAATGCAAATTAAAATAACCTTAAGGTACTGTTTCATACCTATCAGATTGGCTAAAATGATAGAATGGGAAAGTGACAAATGTAGAAGGGGATGTGAAAAAATTGGAACTATTAATTCAGTGTTTGTGGAACTGTTAGCTAATCCAACCATTATGGAGAAACATCTGAAATTATGTCCAAAGAGTTATTAAACTGCCTATATCCTTTGATCCAACAATACCACCATTTGATCTGTTTCCCAAGAATATTAGGGGAAAATGATAAGAACCTATATGTTCTAAAATATTTATAGCAGCTCTCTTTGTGATGACAAATAACTGGAAATTGCAGGGATGTCCATCAATCGGAGAATGGCTGAACAAATTGTGGTATATGATTATGATGGAATGCTACTTTTCTATAAGACATGATGAGCTTGATGATCTTAGAAAAAACATGGTAAGATTTGCATGAAATAACAAACAGTGAAATGAGTAGAACCAAGAGAATGTTGTATACAGTAATAGCAATATTGTTTTAAGAGCAACTTTGAGTGAACAGTCATTTTGACTATTATAAATATACAAATTAACTACCAAGTACCCATGCAGTAAGATACTATCTGCATCTGATATAATATGTGTATATATACATATATAAAGAGAGAGACATGGTGGGGGAAATAGAGGGAGGAGGAGAGAGAGAAGGAGAGAGGGAGGGAGATATTTGTGTCTAATGGTAGCCATCTTGGGAGGGAAAGAAGAAAAGAAAATTACTTAACAATATCGTATATTTAAAAGAAAAAGCAGGTTGTTTGTAATATATCTACAGTTTCATTGCAATACTCTTTTTTTCTATAGTTTCATTGCAATCCTCTTTTTTCTATTCTGTTATATTATGGAAATGCTTTATTTTCTAAGTTCATAACTTTTAAAAAGAAACTAAACTTGGAAATTAAAAAAAAAGAACTAGAACTCAGGACTTCTGATTCCCAAATCAACTATCTTCCCACTATTCCTCATTCCTCCCTCATACCTACCACCTTGGTCTTTTTCCAGTATTATTCTGAAGTCTCTACCCACCTAAAATTGTGCTAGCTATTAACTTTAGACTACATATGCTATAGATACAAGGACTTTTGTGATCATTAAGCAATTATTATCAGAACCTCCTGGAGATAGTTCCTCTTTTTTCAGGAATGGGGATGGAGGACCACATAGGAAGAATCTTTTCTATCTTCTTATCTATGCTTCTTCAAAACAGCCTGCCATTCCTATATATTATGAAACCTGGTGAGAAATTACCCAGCAAAGCTCTTGAACTTTTCAAAGAAAAAGATGTTCCATTGGCAGAGTACTTTTCTCTTTGAAAAACAAGTGCTACACTTTAAGAAAATCCTAAACATTATTTGCCTTCAAAGAATGAATAAATTAGACTTATTAACCACATTACAAGTCATCAACAAGCAATTCTTGCTGAGTACTCATGTATCTCTGCACTAATATTATCCATTCTTAAAAAAATAAATCACAACAGATTGCCTTTAGATAATTAGCCAAAAATGATTCTATTTCCAACAATTTTTCAATCAAGTATCTGTTACAACCTATACTAAAGGCTTATCCCACTATTCATCATGACAATGCATAGCACATTGGACTTGAAGTCAGGAACACTTCAAATCCTGCCTCAGACCCTAACTAGTTGGGCAATTCACTTATTAACCTATCTGTGCCTCAGTTCCTCATTTGTAAAGTCTGGAATCATTGGCCTATAAGGTCCTTAACCCTGTAACTCTGAATATTCAAAGACTATCTCAGTTGAATATATGCTCAGGCAGGTTCTATTAATCCAAAAGTCTCCAAGTATAAGCCCAGGAACAGAATTCTTCAAAGAATCAGCTTGGCTGAGATCTAAGGGGATCATCACCAAAAAGTTAGCAAGTAGGTAAGGAACTTTTTTTCTAACTCAAGTATTCATCTTCCGAGGCAGAGGTTTTTAACCTAGAGTCTGTGAACTGTTCTTTAAAAAAAAAAAAAACCTTTTTGATAACTTTATTTCAATATAATTTATTTTCTTTGTAATCCTATGTATTGTATGCATTTCAAATTTTTTTTCCTTAGAAGGGGCCCATAGGCTTCACCAGACTGATAAAAGTGATCTATGACACAGAAAAAGATTAAGAACCCTTGTGAAGTTATGATCATCATTAGAAGTACTGACAGTGAAATCACATTTTGAAGCCCCTTTGAAGAATCTGTTCACAAAATGAAGTTCACCCTCCAATATTTCCTTCTACATCGCTTTTTATATGCCCAAGGGACATCTTAAAATCTTAAACATATCTTAAATCCCTTAAATTAAAGGGATATCTTAAAAGAACTGTTTAATGCACTTATCTGCATGTTTATCAGAATCTTGATCTTATCTTTGATTTTTTTCTCCATGGTGATAAAGAAACTGATGAAATACATATATATAATTCCCACCCACACACCACAGGAAGGCTTATAGAGAAGCTTTGTCAAATAATAATTATGAAATATTTCATTTTAGCTGCCAACCAGAATTACAGTTGTCTGGGACACTAGCTTCCAAAAGCTGCCCATTATAGACAGCTGAAAAATATCCCATAATATGACAGCAGCAGAGCTCTAAATCCTCCTGGACAACTGCTGGAGTTGAATATTAGCACTTACAAAAAAAAGCAAAAAACTGGCTGAATCCTTAGGTTTCCTGAATCTAGTGCCCACTTGTTTCTTGGTGGTAATAATATGATGATTAAATTTTGTATTAAATTTAAACACTTTTCCTTTTTTGCTACTGTTAAATATTTTCCTTTTTAGGTAGTCATTTGTGCATCATAACCCAAAACAACTGTTCTTTAATAAGGCTGGAACTGGAGTGAATTCAAGACATCTAAGCTGTCAACTTTAGAACTATGAAAAAATTATGTGAAAGAAAAACAGAACCCCAGGGCTCAGCTATCCACGTTCCCTACCCCAGCCCCACCTCCCCGCTTTACCACCTACCTTGTTTCCTCATGGGACAAAAAGGGAGACATAGAGCAAAACCTCTGCGACATTAGAGAGAAGGCAGCCAAAAGAAACAGTTTGGGATCCAGGGCACTTGATTTCTATTCCTATTTCTTGTTCTGATTCTTTTTTTTTTTTTTTGGTCTGGACCTGTGATTTCATCAGTCTAGGGAACTACGCATGTGGAAACTCTCTCCATGGATTCAAATCAGTGATTCCTTTGCAGTTTATAGCTTTAGAGAGATGTACGGGGCTACTGAAAGGTTAAGTGACCTTCTGGTCAGACACCTCGAATGTGACAGAGACAGAGCTTGACTCCAGGTCTTTCTGGCACCAGGGTCAGCATTCTGTCCAGCACCCCAATCAGGCTTTCTTGCTCATTCCTTACATACTCCAATCATTTATATTATACTTGCTGAGCACCTAGTCCATGCAAGGTACAATGTTAGGTATCACATGAGAGACAAAGAATAATAGCTAACATTTATATAGTATTTTACAATTCACAGAGTGCTTATCAGATATCTGATCCTCACAACAACCTTGTGAGCAAGAGAATACAAACGGTATTATACACATTTTGGCCAAGCGTTTAAACCAAGTCACAGAGAGAAGTGATTTGGTCAAAGTCACATGGTTGCTAAATGATGGAGATTTCAAACCCAGGTATTCTGACTCCAAGGTTCTGTTCAAAAGAGGCAAAATACTACAAGAAGAAATTTGCCTAAACAAGAAAATATAAGACATTTCAAAAGTAGCAAAACCACTAGGTCTGACTCAAGATGATGCAAGTAAACCAACCACCTCCCACATTGATTTTGTTACATTTTTCCTTCAAATATCATCAAAGTAAGGTTCTCAAATTTTAAATTTCTAATAAGCATAATAAATTTCATGAATTCCCATGACAGTTCACAGTAGCAATATCTCATAGATTTCCATGTTCTAGTCATTACTGATACCCCTTTCCCAAAATGTGTTAGTGTTTCAGTTGATTCTGAATGGCCATTAAACAAATTCATATTTCTGCAAATTCATATTAAAATAAATGTACATAATATATAATTCAGAAGAAAAACACTTTCCCTTTCAAGTAGAGGTGGCTTCTCATTCTTAGCTTGGAAGAAATAACTACCCTTCCTATGGATTATCATAGGATATCAACATAGCTTTCTGTAACTTTCTAACAGTCTCCTCCTTCATCCCTCACTGTATGAAGTGGAATAAAATTGGATTCAATAAAGCATTTCAGTATTGTGGAATTTTCTCAGTGCAATTAATAATTTTATGTTCCAGTTGTTACTTTTAAGAAACTAAGGCAAGTAGGAATGAATTTATAGGACATGACAACAGATGATACCAGGAACAGTGGTGGATCAATAAAACAAGCAATGAAGACAAAACTGGCACAGCCAAGTTAAGGAAGGGAATAAAAAATGGGGCTGAGACACAAGTGTGGCCCAGATTTGGGGAGTGACTGGAGCTGATGAGAAGTCAGAAGGATCAGAAGTCAGAGAGATACTTGGGGAACATACAGATGATAGAAGTCAAGGCAAAGCAGGTAGTAGGAAACCAAACAAGTAGTCACTATGGGAGACATCAGCAAAAAGATCTTGAAAATGAGACAAAAGTACACAAAGTAGGGAAGTTCACATGCTTACTGTTAGGGCAAGAGCCAATGCCGGAAGATGGGCAGCATAAAACCTGTAAGCCAGAATGAATTTGGCCATGTTAGGGAGATTATTAAATAAGAGGAAGCACAATGCAATGAAAATAATAATGGACTCAAAGACAGAAGGTCTGGATTGGAATCTCAGCTCTTAGTAGTTATAAATGCCTATACAAGTGTTGTATTATCTTTGAACTTAAGTTCAACTTAGTAGTTATGAATGCCTACAAAAGTATTGCATTGTCTTTGAACATAAGTTTCCCTATGTATAAAATCAGGAGACTGGGCTAGATAATCTTTAATGTCCCTTCTGGTGGTAACATTCTGTGATTCTAATATCTGTAATTTCACTGGATTAGGAAATATATGGTTAGACAGGCCCCAACATTTGATAGTAAGAGTGAAGATTAATATCCATTTTTTTTTGCTCCAACTACAATATCCACCAGTCTCCTCACTTTCAGTAACTACTACCTTGTATCATATTTATTTTGGCATATATTCTATCCTTACTTATTAAATTGTAAATTCATTTCTGGGTAGTCATTATGTCATTTTTCATCCTATTATCCCCAGAACCTAGCATGGTGCCTTGGTACACAAGAAACACACGCTTGATAGAGTGATTTCAATTTTCTTGAATTGAAAGAAGAGGAAGCAAACCATATGATATTTTAAACTAAGAACAAAAAGTAAATTATGGAATCTCGAGCTATTTTTAAAAGAGAGCTTGTGATTTTGTAGCCTAAAATTTTAGAGATATGCAAGCACAGGATCTCAGACTAGAACTGAGACTTCAGAGGCCAACCATCTAAACCCCTCACTTTATAGACAGATAAGGCCACTGAGGCTAAGAGAAGATAAGTCCAAGGTCATTCAAGTAGTAAGCAGCCAAGGCTGGATTTGAATTCATGTCTGAGTCCAGAGCTAGGGCATGGCCTTTCCACTACAGGATACTGTTTCTCATATAATGCTACAGATTTACTCTAGCCCAGTTTGAAATTTTATGTACATAGGGAGTTACAGGGGAGAGAGAGAAAGAAAAAAGTCCTGATGACAAATTGAGGCCCATTTTTCCCTGCCCTTCCTTGTAGGTTTGGTATTTTGATGCTGTGACAATAGCATTCACAGGTTTTATTGATGAAAAAGGACATTCTCTGCTTAGTTGGGCTGAGGAAAACCCTCTGCCTTAATGTGATCTTCTTTTCATGGATCAGATATCAAACATGGCAGGGAATTTTGATCTGTGGTTTACTAATGGATCCAGAATTATACCAGTTCCTTAGGCTTACAAGAAAGTTTTTGCAACCATAAGACACTGTGACCAAAATGATGAATTTGCTGCCAAAGCATGCACTAGGAAGGATTTTTTTAGGTTAAAAAAGGCTCCATAAAATGAATATTCTTCACATATGTTACATTCAAGATTTTAAAATAGGATCAACATCAGAATTCAGATTTCTAGTTAATTCTACAACAGAACTATCTTTCAATTGTGTCTTCAATAATAAGACTGGACAGAGAAGGCAGTATTTTTTAATTGAAATTTTAAAAATATAAGCTTAAAATTTTTTTAAATATAAAAGGTCCAATATTCCAAACAAAAGCTGCATTCTTGGCTCTCTTTCTCTTGCTGGGAGGGAAGTTGAGTTGTACTTGTGTGCTCTCTCTTGCTCTGTATGTGTGTGTCTCTCTCTCCCTTTTTTTGCCTCCTTGGAGCTGACATGAACACTGATTCAAAAATCAGACACTGCTATGGGAGTTGGCAAGGTCAGTACTCTTCTCCCTATCACCACCCACTGGAACACCTCAACGATGCCATATACGCACTCAGCTCACCCTGGCCTCTTGCCTGGGATATGAAATCTACCTCTTCCTTTGGATCAGCTGCAGGGTGTTTGCCTGAGTCACCTGGACAGCTCCAGCCAATGTTACTTCAAATAATAAACTATGCATTCTTGGTCAGTTTTAAATTAGAGGCAGATTTTCCTATTATGCTAGAGGCCTTCTTTGCTTTGAGATAATGAAATAATTTCTTTGTGCGTATTTATGCATGTTTATATGTATGTATATGTACATATATTTATATATACAAATGGATATAGCTGTGTTAGTTGCCTATGAGTAGTTACTAATGTCTAGAGAAGATTGTAAAGAATATAAATAATAATTTTACCTCTCATCTAATTACACTATTTTATGAAATTAGAAAGGGAAAGGTATTTGGATATAGACATTAGAAAATATTCTTGTATGTATTTTCTTGTTTGGATGTTTAATGTTTAATCATTTTTCTTCCAGTAAAAAAAAGCACACTCAAGAAAGGGGCTCTAAGGCAAATTCTAGTTTACTTAATTGATCAAGCTCAACATAACAGGTAGCAACATATTTTAGTGGATAAAATATTGGATGTGCAATCAGAAGACTTGGGTTCGAATTCCAGTTCTGCTGTCTGGTAGGAAAAATCACCACTTCTCTAGGCTCCAAGTTTCTTCATAAATTGCAGGATCAGAATAAACAACTTTTCAAGTCCCTTTCAGCTTTAAATCCTAGAAATTATTGTTGTTGTTGTTGCTATTATTAGCTAGTATTTATATAGTGCTTTGAGATTTTCACTTTTTTTTTTCCTTTTTTGGAGGGCATTTGGGGTTGTGACTTGCCTAAAGTCACATGGCTAGAAAGTGTGTAAAGTGTCTGAGGCCAGTTTTGAACTCAGGTCCTCCTGACTCCAGGGCCGGTGCTCTATTCATTGCACCAGCTAGCCACCTCCAATGCTTTGAGATTTTCAAACTACTTTACAAATACCTTTACAAATACATTTTACCTGCACAACAACCCCACTTGGCAGAATTACTACATTTTAAAAAAAAACAGTGCTACAGCTACTGTGGTTAAGAGGCTTGTCTTTAGGGGTGGCCAGGTGGCTCAGAGAGTAAGAGCACCGGCTCCAGTGTCGGGATGACCTGGATCAAATCCGGGCTCAGATACTTAGCACCACACCCAGAAATAACTGGCCGTGTAACCTTGAGCAAGTTACTTAAACCCTATTGCTTTAAAAAAAAAAAAAAAGAGGCTTGTCTTTGGGAGCATCAAAATAAACACACCGGAAAAATTAATGATACAGGAATAGTTCATGATAAATAAATAATATGTCAGAGTAGTACATGATCCTTATCAAATAAATCGCAAAAATAATATATGATACAACAAGGTCACAGGCCAATAGCAGCAGCAGTTTGTCTCAGATCCCAGGAGAAGAGCAAGGTCTTAGGTTCATTTTAGTTGCCTGAAACTTGCAGAGGAATACTCAGGGTAGGAATTCCAGACCAAAGGAGAGCCTGTATTCCTGTCATTATGAACCAGCGGAGGTCATCAGCTGGCTTATACCAGTTGAGTTGCTCAGACCCAAACCCAGCTCAGTAACCCAGGTAGCTCAGAGAAGGAGACAACAATCAGAATTTGCTCCAGATTAGACCACTTTGAGAGCACAGGGCAGCTAAGTAGCACAGTGTGGGTATCTATGTGGTACAGTGGATAGAACACCAGACCTGGAATCAGGAAGATCTGAATTCAAATCTGGCCTCAGATACTATGTGACCCTGGGCAAGTCATTTAGCCCTGTTTGCCTCTGTTTTCTCAGTTGGAAAATCAGCTGGAGAAGAAATGGCAAAACACTCCAGTTTTGTCAAAAACAGACACACAAACCCCAAATGGGGTCACAAAGGGCTGCCCACAGCTGCAATGACTGAACAAGGAGCACTGAAAGCCTGCAGATATTGAGCCTGAACTGTCCCTGAGATCTTAGAATAATAAAATACTCACTACACCAAAAAAACAGGAAAAAAACTAGTCGAGACCTTCCCTCCAGAAGTGCCACAGAGCCCAGCCCTCATATCAAATGTCAGGAAGTAGATGAAGAAGGACTTAACCCACTTCTGAGGCTTTCAACAAGTCACTGAACCTCTCTTGGTCTCAAATTCCTCATCTTTAAAATGAAGAAATTGAATTAGTTGATCTCTAACTTCTCTTTCAATTCTAAATACTATGTTCTTATGTGGTTGGAAAGGGAAGACTCAGGAGACACTTGAAAACTGCTTTTGAGAATTTGAAGGTCTATCTTTATTAGACACAATTTGTTAAACTCAAGAGAGCATAACTAGACTTGGGAATTGATAGATAAAGGGAGATTTCAGTTCCATATCAAGAAGAACTTCCTAATAATTAAAAATATACAAAACTAGGGGCAGCCAGGTGGCTCAGCAAGTAAGAGCACCAGCCTCAGTGTCGGGAAGACCTGGGGATTGAGTCTGGGCTGAGATACTTAGCACCACACCCAGAAATAACTGGCCGTGTATCCTTGAGCAAGTTACTTAACCCCAATTGCTTAAAAAAAAAAAAAAAAAAATAAATATATATATATATATATATATATATATATATATATACACAAAACTAGAAGTGCATGTCTCAAAAAATCAATCAAGAATAAATTTAAGTACCTACTATGTGCTAGGCATTCTGCTAAGCGCCTCAAGAGATTCCCACCTCTTTTGTAAACAATCCATTGTGCAATAAAGGATGAAACTTTGTAAAAACAAAACAAAGCAAAACATGGCAAGACCAGATGAACACCAAAAAATTCTGGACAAAAACAAATGCAAAAATTGTTACTGAACTGAGCGAAGTACAGAACATGTCCTGTGGGCTTTGACTAAACACGAAGAAGAGATCTGAGTTACACATCTCAGAATGTCAAAAAAAAAAAATTCTTCAAGCATTAGGCAGCAATAGAATGTACAATACAGGGTACCTCAAAAGTCTTCTTAGCTAAATAATCATAAAAACATTCAATAATATCAAATGAAAGAATGACAATAATAGACAATGCACCAAAATTTGTGGAATCAGCCAAAGCTGTACTTAGGGAAAATATTATATCTCTAAATTCCTACATCAATAAAATAAAGAGTAGATCAATTAATTGGGAATGTAATTTTAAAAATTAGAAAAAAAACATTAAAAATCCTCAATTAAATACCAAATTGGAAATCTTTAAAATCAAATTAATAAAATTAGATCAATAAAATTGAAAGTAAGGAACCCATTGAACAAATCAATAAAACTAAGATCTGGTTTTATGGGGAGAGGGGAGACTATAATAAACAGTTCATTTAATTAAAAAAAAATAAGAAAACCAAATTACCAGCATCAAAAATTAAAAGGATGAATTCACAGCCAACAAATACAAAATTAAAGCAATTATTACAAGCTATTTTGTCCAATTATATGACAATAATTCCCAAAATCTAAGTGAAATGGATGAATATTTACAAAAATACCAATTGCTCAGATTGAAAGAAGAGGAAATAGAACACCTAAGTAACCCTATCTTAGAAAAATAAATTGAACAAGAGATTAATGAACTTCCTAAGAAAAAGTTCTTGAAACCAGATGGATTCAGAAGTGAATTCTACAAACATTTAAAAATAATTCCAATACTATATAAATGACTTAGAAAAATAAGCAAAGAAGGAGTCTTTCTAAATTCCTTTTATGATATAAATATGGTGCTGATACCTAAATCAAGAAATATCAAAAACAGAGAAAGACAACTACAGACCAATTTCCTTAATGAATATTGATACAAAAATTTTAAATATAGCAAAGACATTACAGTGATACATCATAAGGATCATACACTCTGAGCAGGTGAAATTTATATCAGAGGGGCGGCCAGGTAGCACAGCGAGTAAGAGCACCGGCTCCAGTGTCGGGATGACCTGGATCAAATCTGGGCTCAGATACTCAGCACCATACCCAGAAATAACTGGCCGTGTAACCTTGAGCAAGTTACTTAACCCCAACTGCTTAAAAAAAAAAAAAAAGAAATTTATACCAGAAATGCAGAGCTGGTTCAATATTAGGAAAACTATCAGCATAATTGACCATATCCATAACAAAAACAAAAAAATTGTCTTAATATGTACAGAAAATTTTTTTATCAAATATAACATTCATTCCTATTAAAAAATCACTATAAAACATGGGAATAAATGACATTTCCTTAAAATAACTAGTATCTATCTAAAGCCATCAGCAAGCATCTGTAATGGGGATAAGTTAGAAGCCTTTCCAGTAAGATTAGGGGTGAAATAAGGATGTCCACTATCACCACTATTAATTCAACAACTACTAGCTATAGCAATAAGAAGAAAAAGAAATAGAAGGAATTAGAATAAGCAATTAGGAAACAAAACTATCGCTCTATGCTCATGATATGATGGTATACTTATAAAACCCTTAAAAACTAGTTGAAATAATTAACAACTTCAACAGAGCTGTAGGATATAAAATAAAGTCACATAAATCACCAGCATCCGTATGTTACCAACAAAGTCCAACATGAAGAAATAGAGAAAATCCATTTAAAATAACTTGAGACAACATAAAATATTTGGGAGTCTACCTGCCAAGACAAACTCAGGAACTATATGAACACAATTACAAAACATTTTTTCACACAAATAAAGTCAAAGCTAAACAACTGGAGAAATTTTAATTGCTCATGGGCAGGCTAAGCCAATATAATAAGAATGGCAATTCTAACTAAATTAATTTGCTTATTCAGTGCCATACTAACCAAATTGCAAAAAAAAATTTATAGAGCTAGGAAAAGAATAACAAAATTCATCTGAAAGAACAAAAGTTCAATAATATCAAGGGAATCAATGAAAAAAGTGAAGGAAGGTGGCTTGTAGTACTAGATCTTAATCTGTATTACAAAGTGGTAATTATCTAAACAATCTTGGAGAAATAGAGTGGTTGATCAGTGGAACAGATTAGGTACACAATACAAAGTAATAAATGACCATAGTAATCTAGTGTTTGACAAACCTAAAAAACTAAGATTTGGGGATAAGAAATCACTATTTGGCAAAAACTGCTGGGAAAACTGGAAAGCGGTTTGGCAGAAAGTAAGTATAGACTAACATCTCAAAACTGGCGCGTGATTTAGACAAAAAGGATGATGTTGTAAGCAAATCTGGGGAGCATAGAATATTTTGCCTGTAACATGGATAAAAAGAATATGACCAAACAAGAGATAGCACTACAAGATGTAAAATGGATAATTTTTATTACATCAAATTAAAAAGATTTTGCACAAACAGAATCAATGCAACAAAGATTAGAGGGAAAGCAGGAAACTGTGGGGAAGTTTTATAGCAAGTTTCTCTGATAAGGACCTCATTTCTCAAATATATAGAGAACTGAGTTGAATTTATAAGAATATGAATCATTCGCCAATTAATAAATGATCAAAGGACATGAACAGGCAGTATTCAGAAGAAGAAATCAAAGCTAGTCACATAAAATGTAAATTAGAACAATTCTGATGTATCACCTCACACCTATCAGATTGGCTAATATAACAGGAAGAAAAATGACAAATGTTGAAGAGGACAGGGAAAAATAGGGACAACTAATGGATTGTTGGTGGATTTGTTAACTGATCCAGCCATTCTGGAGAGCAACTCAAAACTATATCCAAAGGGCTATTTTTGTGATGGCAAATTATTATAAATTAAAGGAATGTCCATAAATTGTGAACTGACTGAATAAGTTGTGCCATATGTTCTATTGTGCCAAAAAGAAATTATAAGCAGGATGCTTTCAAAAAAAACTAGGGAACGCTTACATGAACTGATAAAAAGTGAAATGAGCAGAACCAAGAGAACACTGTACACAATAACAGCAATATTGTAAGAATGATCAACTGTGAATTACTTAACTATTCTCAGCAGCACAATGATATAAAATGATTCTGAAGGATTTATGATGAAAAATGCTATCCTACCTCCCAAGAAATAACTGGTGGAGTCTGAATGCAGATTTAAGCACACTTTTTTTTAACTAAACTTCATTATTCTTGGGTGTGGGGGGGGGTCTGCATTTTCTTTTGCAACATGGCTAATACGGAAATGTTTTGCATGACTGCACATGAATATATCAGACTGCTCAAATTCAAAAAGTTCTTACCTTGTACAATGGTCGTGAAGCTATTCATGGTATTTCACAGTGCAGTTTTAGACTACTAAAACTAGAAAGCCATAATTAAAAAGGTAAGGAGAGGGACTACAAATAGAAACCAGTGTTTCTTAGTCAAGCACAATAATTCAAGGGGAATCTGGGTTTAAATGGGTATGAATGTCGTGAATTTAACTAAAACAGGGCTGAGATTTTTAGGTCACCTATCCTAGCTTCTCAGAATTTCATGAGATAAGAAAATCACCCATATTTTTGTTTTCCCAATTCACTCCAAGAAGCTCACAGTTAACATCTCCAAAACTAACCTAGCAAGGACTTCAGAATATCGTTTTACCCATTTCTGACGATGGTATGGAAGAATGTTTGGCAAAAGGCATGGAGTTGCCCTCTGTGATAATATGATGATATGGTGAATGACTTGCTTCTATTTTCAGAGCAGTGTGGCATAAGTAGAGTATTGTACTTGGAATCAGGGAAACTCGTGCCCAAATTCCACCTCAAAACAACTCGTTAGCTATGTGACCCTGGGCAAGTCACTTAATGTCTCAGTCTCAGTTTCCTCATAAGTAAAATGGAGATAAAAACATTTGCAGCACTTATTTCATAGATTTCTTGCAAGTATCAAATTAAATAGCATCTGTAAAGCAAAAGCTTTAGAAATATTGGTTATTATCATCATTATTATTATTTTATAGCAACTTCAATTTGAGACCAGTTAATTTCCACTTGAGGAAAGAATAAAAGAGCATGACCTAAATAAGAGTTCATTTCTCTTTAAAGAATTAGGTTTTACCAAGCATTCATAACTTCACAATGACTCAGAAATATCAAGGACTGCTAAATATGGAACTCAGTTAGAAGTTCCATTGGAAGTCTATGTTAGAACCAAAGTTTGCTAATCAAGGAAAGAATGAGTAATCATGAACAATAAGAATTCACGCCTCCTTTAATGACAATGGCAGGTCCAAAAATAGAAGTAAAAAAATTTTAGGTCCTCTGTAGTTTACTCCCTTCCCCATGTAATAAAAAATAAAAACTTTTTCATCATTTTTGCAGCATTCTTTTTGGGGTATGAATTCCTTAAAAGTTAAATTATCAAAATGCAGCTGGAATAAGAGCTACAAATTCAGGAAAACACAGGCTGATAAAACTTGGGACTCATATCACAGGAGGAGAGATTAACATGCAGCAATTCATCAGTGATTGTGTAGACAAACTTTCAAAGCATCAATACTGTAGACAAGGCCTCTATGACAAGGCCTTTGTATGTCTAATTTTGTTATCTATATATGCAATTGTTAAATTCCCCTTTTTAATGCATCCACATTTGCTACATGGTAAAGACTAAAAAGGACGTTTTATTCTGTGTTTACTTGTAATTCAAATATTTGATCACCATAACCACTATGGGATTCTGTCTTATTCTAACATGGCAGACATTGGTTCAAAACGTTTTGTGAATTCCCCTTTTGGAAATGCATTCAGAGTCCATGATATTTCTTAAATCTTCATGATTTCAAGGTTGTTTTTAGAAACATCAAAAAGAATGCCATCTCAAATCAAATCTTATGAATAAGGCAGGGTGTTCAACCTGGGTACTATAATTCTTATTCATAACTACAATGCATCTATAAAATAATGTGGTCCCTCCCTAGTCCCTATTCTATCTACCTTTGCCCCTTCCACTGTGCCCTTTGGAAGTTCCATTCTATTGTCCTCCCTCCCCCCCCCCCCAAAAATCCAGTACTTCTTCATTTCTTCCTCTTACACTGCTACTACTTACTTCCACTGAATAAATCCTAGATATCCCTTAAGTAATCATCTCTTGAAGTCCTTCCAGTGCTGGCCATTCATGTATTTTGACTCATAGGACCAAGAGAAGGTGATGGCATAATCCTGGCTTCTCACGGACATTTCCAGATCTTTGCTCTGCCACCATCACTCAACAGTTTCTCTTTTCTGAAGTCCATGCCATTCAATCATACCACACTCTCTGTCCCTCCAAGACATTCTCCCAACTTCCTTAACAACTTGGCCAGTTGGCTTACAGTCTTCCTCTCTTCTTACTCCCTTGCTATTATTATTCTTGGAAATGTCAACATTTACACTGATGATCCTTCTAACACCCTGATCTCTCAACTCTCTAACTTCCCCAACTCCTAGGATCTCTATTTCCTAGGAGTAGCAGCAGCAAGCAATAGCAGCAAGTACCAATGAATGACCACCAACATTAAATTTTGTAATGTTTTTTTAAAGCATTGATGAAGATTTTCTCATTTGTACTTGGCAATAACCCTACTGGTCTGTGATACAAGCATTATTATCCCCATAATACAAATGAGAAAAACTGAAATTTACTGAGGCTATATGACTTTGCCCATGGTCATATAGCTAGTAGAACCCACAAACAGGGAGTTCCAAGAAACTCTATATTTACTTGAAGTCATACTGTTAGTGGTAAATGAATAAAGAAAATTCAGTTAATCTAAAAGAAATGAAAATAAAATAATAAAGGGGGGAAGTTTTGAAATCAAGACCAAGCAAAACAGGAAAAAACATGGCAAATATCTCAAAATATAAAAAGTGTTCCACAGTATGGAAATAGTCATTTTTTCCCAAAAGCCTATGCTTTTACCAAAAAAAGAGCATGGGCTGGAGTCTATAAGTAACATAATATGATACTCCTTTGCCAACTTCCCAACAGGAGTGATATTTTATGATCCCATTTATAAGCTCCTGAAAATAAAGCAGATTACTGGAAAGACTGTCAGCTTGTGTCTTCTGTTTAAGCTGAGATGATTGCTACAAATACATCTTCACAGAACACAACCTTGTAGGTCCAGAAGGGAAAATTTCTCTGCAAAGCTGCCCCTCTTCACTGAGTCTACCCATATTTCCAGAGCTGCTTTTAGCCATGTGACTGCTGGAGTAAAATATGACTATATTCTACTGCACAAATAAAATGTATTTCCTTGGGAAGAAATTAGAATCAGTGTTTGCAAAAGACTGCCAGATCCCATCTAGTCTGGTTAACCCCAGCTATTACCCATTTATCCAACATATCCCCAGCTATATCCCATTTGAGGAAGACAAGAATAACTTTAATACCAAGTGCTATAATGCTAATCATAAATAAAGTAAGGACACTAAATATCCTAGAACAGAGGTGAGGATCCTGGATTCGGTCAGACGGCTGCACCTAAGGACCTAGAGGGGGAGCCACATGTGGCCTTGAGGCTGCTGGTTCTCACTCCCTCCAGTGTCCTAGAAGAATCAGGATGCTAGGTCTTTAATACTACTAAATCAAAAATCACATTTCTTATGAAATTGTAGAAACAAAGGCTATGATTAATAAATTTCAGGTCATTTCATTAAGAATGGCTCTTTTGGGTAGAAGCAGGAAAACTCCGTGTGCTCCCCCATGACCACCTCAAATACCTGTAAAAAATGACTCTAAACAAACTTTAGACCTACAGAACCCACAAAGTGACAGAGAGAAACAAATCTCCCGCTGAAGACAGCCCAGCAGATAGACAGGAAGGGTCTATCCCAGCACACTGGGAGCAGAGCCCAGCACTGTGTGAGCCCACGGTTTTAGCCCCAGGGCAGCCACAACCAGCTGCAGCTAGAAGGACTTCAGGAGAGTCAATCACCAGCTACTGTGGCAGTTTCCAGAATTATCAACCCATAAATGCCAAAGACAAAGTGAGAGGTCAGTGTGGACTTTAGAAACAGGGGTTCTGGGAGTGCAGTCTGGTCTCTGCCCCTGGAAGAAGAGGCTGAGGCATGTCAATCAAGTTAGAGTTCCTGGCCTGCAGATTGTAGGGGGACCAAGTGACCATTCTGAGGGGTAATCACTCTTGCTTTAACCTGCTTGGATATGGATCACTGTCCTGGGGTGTGTGACCAGGTGCCAGAGCTGGTGGAGGCTTCAGAGAGGGCAGCCAACTAATAGCTCCAGCAGCTGCAAAAACCCCAGCCATTTGGGACAAAGCTCTACTCTCTGGAAGCAGAGTCCTATTGTGGCAAAAAGCTCAAAAGTGAAGTAATTGAGTGGCAACATAAGCAAGCAAAGGAAGCAACGCAAGCACAGCAATCTGATTTTAGATTCCTATTTCAGGGACAAAAAGGATCAAAGCATGGAATAGGAGGAAGACAACAAAGTCAGAACTTCTGTACCAAAAGCTTCCAAGAAAAATGTGAACTGATTACAGGCCATAGAGGAGCTTAAGAAGGATTTTGAAAAACAAGTAAGAAAAGTGGAGGAAAAATTGGGAAGAGAAATGAGAATGATGCAAGAAAATCATGAAAAGAAAGTCAACAACCTGACTGAAGAAAATAACACCTCAAAAAATAGACTAACTCAAATGGCAAAAGAGGCTCAAAAAGCCAATGTGGAGAAGAATGCCTTAAAAAGCCAAATTGGCCAGATGGAAAAAGAATCTCAAAAGCTCACTGAAGAGAATCATTCCTTCAGAATTAGATTGGAGCAAATGGAAGCTAGTGACTTTATGAGAAATCAAGATACTAATAAACAGATCCAAACAAAATAAAAAATAGAAGGCAATATGAAATATCTCATTGGAAAAACCACTGACCTGGAAAATAGATCCAGGAGAAATAATTTTAAAATTATTGGACTACCTGGAAAGCCATGACCAAAAAAAGAACCTAGAAATCATCCTTCAAGAAATTCTCAAGGAAAATTGTCTGATGTTTTAGAACCAGATGGCAAAATAGAGGTTGAAAGGATCCACCGATAATTTGGGGAAAAGATCCCAAAAAGAAAACTCCTAGGAATGTCACAGCCATGTTCCAGAGTTCCCAAATCAAGGAGAAAATATTATAAGCAGCCAAGAAGAAACAATTTGAACATTGTGGGAACACAATCAGGATAACTCAGGATCTGGCAGCTTGTACACTGAGGGATCGTAGCTATTGGAATGTGATATTCTGGAGGTCAAAGGAGCTGGGATTAAAACCAAGAATCTCTGACACAGCAAAACTGAGTATCATATTTCAGGAGAAAATATGGTCATTCAATGAAATGGAGGACTTTCAAGAATTCTTTATGAAAAAATCAGAATTGAATAGAAAATCTGACATTCAGATACAAGAAGCAAAAGAAGCATGAGAAGGTAAACAGGGAAAAGAAATAATAAGGAACTTACCAAAGTTGAACTATTTACATTCCTACATGGAAAAACAATAATTGTGACTTATGATACTTTTCTCAGTGTGAGAATAGTTGAAGGGAATATAAATGTACATATATATGTCTATATAGGAGGATATATGAACATATGAATACATATGTGAGTATGTGTATATATGTGTACAGGTATACATAGACAGAGGGCACAGGACCAATTGAATAGGAAGGGATGATACTTAAAAGGTGAAATTGAGAGATGAGAGAGGAATATAATGAGAGGAGATGGGGAGAGACAGACTGGGGTAAATTATCTCATATAGAAGAGGCAAGGGAAAACTGTTACAATGGAGGGGAAGAACAGGAAGGCAAAAGGGAATGGGTCAACCTTACTCTCATTGAATTTGGCTTAGGGAGGGAATGACATACACACTAAATAGGATGTCTCTCCCTACAGGAGAGTAGAGGGGAAGGGGATGAGAGAAGGGATGATGGAGGGGAGGGCAGGTTGGGGGAAGGGAAGTTAGAAACACACACTTTTGAAAAGGCACAGGGTTGGTAGTGGCTAGGTGGCACAGTGAATAGAGCACCAGCCCTGGAGTCAGGAGGACCTGAGTTTATATCCGGCTTCAGACACTTAACACTTACTAGCTGTGTGGCCTTGTGCAAGTCACTTAATCCCAATTGCCCTTCCTTCCCCCTCCAAACAGCAAAAAAAAAAATTTAAAAAGTAATAGGGTCAAAGGAGAGAATAGAACAAGTGGGGGGTAGGATGGAGGGGAATATAGTCAGTCTTTCATAATATATCCACTATGGAAATGTTTTGCATAGCTATACATATACAACCTATATGGGATTGCTTATCTTCCCAGTAAGGGTGGTTGATGAGGGAGGAAGGGAAAGAATCTGGAATTCAAAGTTTTAAAATCAAATGTTTAAAAAGTATATATATATAAAATGTTACATGCAACTGGGAAATAAGATATACAGGCAATGGGGTATAGAGATCCATCTTGCCCTACTGGAAAATTGGAGGGGGGATGGGAGAGGATATAGGAGAGATCAGATTAGGGGAGAGGGTATACAGTGGGATAGCTGTTTTGGGGTAGTGGGTAGGAGAAAGACAGGAAGAAAATTTGTAACTCAAAATCTTGTGGAAATGAATGACATAAACTAAAAATAAACATAAAATTTAATTTAAAAAACAGAATGGCTCTTTTGGGAATTGCAATAGATTCTTCTCTATATTTAAATTCCCCAAGTGCAAAACCTCATAGAAAACAGATATGGAATCAATTAGACCATGAGTTAGCTGAGCTATGAGGATAGGTCTTATATTTTCTTACCCACATTTTCTACTCACATGTGAGTGTATACATACAAAGGGCTAATATTATTATAACTGAGACTTGTGTGACTTCAGAAGGAACCAAGATGCACCCATTCTCCCCTCCCCCTGTGGTGTGGGAATGAAGAAGAAGAAGGGAAAAGATGAAAGGAGAAATCCAGAAATGGAATATCTCTTAGCATCCCTGTTGCCACACTCTGCCCCATGTTGTACATTGTAGCTCTATTCTCAACCTATATATTTATTCAAATAATCTCCTTAGGGGCTCTTATCACATCAAAAGGAGAGTTTCCATAAAATAGATTTAGGAACAACTAAGCAAACACAAGAACAATTTATCTTTTCCAAGACTGAGAAAGTTTTGGAGCCACTAGTTTTAAACACCATCACCATGCAGGTAAGATAGGAACAGAAGTCTCTACACAGGTCCCAATGTATATTCTGACTGTCAAACATAAGAACAGTTGACAAATCCTAGCCTAGTATATAACATAAGTCCTTTGGGGAGATGGGGAGTAGGCATGAGATAGATCAGAATGTAGCCATTAGGTTCTACTCTCTCTGTTTCATACTATTGGTAGACATGAACCTTCTTGGTCAATAAATGTTAAACCCCAATTACATACCATTATTAATTTGTAATGTTTGAGGGAATTTTTTTCTGTTATCAAACATTGATTAAGTACTTCTAATGTACCAGGCACTGTATTAAGTGCTAGAATACAAAGAAAGGCAAAATTAGACTCTGCCTTTTAAGTAGTTCACATTCTAACATGGGAGACAACATATAAATAACTAGGTATATGCAAGATATATCTAGGGTATATAAAAGGTAATCTTAGGGGAAAAGTCATGAGCAGCTGTGGGTTCTAGGAAAGGCTTCCTACAGAAGATGGGATTTGAGCTGAGTCTTTTAAAAAAATGCAAGGGAAATTACAAGCCAAAATGAGGAGCATGAGCATTTGGGAATGGGGAGCAAACAGGGAGATCTTTAAATGATTCTTTTGAGGAACTCCAAGTAGGTCAGTGTAGCTGGATGGAAAAGCATTAGTTGCTTTTCAATGGTAAGATAACTGAAAAGGTAAGAAGGCTACAGGTTGTGAAGGGCTTCAAATGCCATGAGTTCATATTTAATCTTGGAGGTAACAGGGAGCCTTTGGAGCTTATTAAATAACAGAGTGATATAGTGAGACCTAAAGTTTAGGAAAATCATTGTGGCAACTGCAATTTAAAATGGATTGGAGTATAGAGGAACTTGAGGCAAGGAGACCCATTAGAAAGTTCTTGCAAATGTCCAAGGTGGAGGTGACGTGAGTCTGAGGCAGGATGGCAGCTGTATGTGTAAAGAGGAGACATGTACTGGAGATGTAGTGAAACTGAAAATTATAAGATTTGGCAATGGGTTGGATGTGTGAAGTAAGAAGGAATGGGATATTGAGGAGGGAATTAAAAGTGCCAGTCTGGGTAAACAGGAAGATAATGGCACCTCAACAGTAATAAGAAACTTGAAAAGAGGAGATTGAAGAAAGGAAAAATAACAAGCTCTGTTTGGACCTGTTGAGCTTGGGATGCATATGATACATCCAGTTTGAAATGGCCAAGAGGAATTTGCATATGGAAGACTGAGGCAAGGTATATAGATGTAGAAATCA
Organism: Petaurus breviceps papuanus; assembly: GCF_028583685.1. Taxonomy (NCBI): domain Eukaryota; kingdom Metazoa; phylum Chordata; class Mammalia; order Diprotodontia; family Petauridae; genus Petaurus; species Petaurus breviceps. Next base: position 50,576,372 of record NW_027186296.1, on the reverse strand, counting down.
TCTACATACAGGTGATAACTAAACCCATGAAAACTGATGGCCTCACTAAGCAAGACAGTATGGGAGGAAGAGGAAACAAAACAGACCCATGAGTAGTAGACATGACCTGGATGGACTTTGAGAACAAGTGATCATACAGAACAGAAGAATAAGGACAGAGGAGCATCATGGAAACCTAAAGAGGAGAGAATATACAGAAGGATAAAGTCATCAACAATGACAAATGCTCCAGAGAGTTCAAAAAGGTCAAGGATAAAGAAATAGCTAATGGTTTGGCAATTATGAGATCACTGATTACTTTGAAAAGGGTTGTTTTAGATGAGACTTCTCCAGTACAAAGAAAGCAATGGGACTTTAAAATTATTCCTAGATCTAAACTTTCCAAATATGTCTCTTTTCTCTTATTCTTTTTTTTCTTTTCCTTTTTTTCCTATTCTTTTTCTGTCAGATCAGGTGTCCTTATTTCGCCCTAGCAAGAAATACAAGTTACTCACAAGCCTGATTCCTCTCTGGTCAACACAGAAGCTTTGCCTGACATTTTTTCCAATCTAATCCAGTTTACGCCTTCTTAGGCAATCTGGTGATTCCTCACTCCCAAGGCCTCACTCTATGATTGCCAAACAGTACAGATACCTGATTGGCTTAGTCCACTGCACTTTAGGACTTCTGAACTCAGGAGATCTGCCAGGCTCAGCCTCCTCAAAATCAGGGATTATAGACATGCAGAACCACACCCAGAACATATATTAATTTTTAAAACCTTTTGATCTCCTTGCTTCTCTGTAGTCTATAAAGGTAGTTAACACATAAAAATATTGAATTTCAAGGAACACAAAAGTGACCAGAGTAAGTGAATTCTCCTAAGAATCATTTTTCAAAACTGTTAATAAGGTTATGGCTGTCTAGTCCCCAACTAAAAAGAACAGGAAAGTTCTAATTTGCTCTGGCATTCTTTCTTCATTTATAATTCATAGCTTCTCAATGCTCAAGGGATATCCATTATCCAAGCAATATTATTGTTGCAAAAAAAAAAACAATTGGCTGTACCTTGTGCTAAAAAATATCATCTTGGATAGAAAGCTGTCTATGCAAGCAGCAGCTGTGTTGAACAGCATGTCTTATTTATAAATAGCAAAAGGATTCAAAAATTGAGTCATATAATCAGTGTACTCTGAGTCATTGGCTAAGCAGAGAAACACAGTACTTTCCTTGACAGCAAAAAGAATCATATCAGAATAGAGCAAGAAAACTTCTAAAGCAGGTTAAAGGGTGATGTTAGGCAAATGCAAGCAAATAAAAGAAACCTTGGATGGTCAACCAAAGACACACCATTTGCAAAATAGTCAATTTTCTTGTGAACAGGAGCTATATCAATCTTCATCAGATGATATTTATAGGGTGACACCTTGTTACAAGATGTTATAATGTACTCTTACATATTGCAGAAAATGTCAGTCTAATAAAAAAGTATTTCTCTTAATAAGAAACATGGTATAGAACTAGCATTTGCCTGCAAGTCAGGAGACCCGGGTTCTGGTTCTGGCTCTACTCCATAAGTAGTAGCATTATCTTGAGCAATGTCTGTGATCCTCAGCTCCCTCATCTAAAAGCTCCAACTATGTGGTCTCTTGGTTTCAGTTTTCATGTGATTTTTAAAATATATTTTATTGCTTTCATTAAAAATTTCCAATTACTATAAAAAATTTAACATTCATTTTAAAATATTTTGAGTTTTAAATTCTCTCTCCCTCTTTCCCCTCCCTCATCCCCTGAGAAGGTAACAATGTCTCATGTGATTCTGATACAGGCACATGTAAAAAGGGAAGAAAGAGGAGAAAGACTATAATACTTTCTTTTTCCAAATGGGCAAAAAGTAGAGGGATTTTTTGTTTGTTTTAATGGTTTTGGAAGGTTACTATAATTTTAGAATAGCTGCATTTGTTTTATTTATTCTTATGTTAATGGCCCTGGAAAGCCTCTGCTAGTATTCCAACAGCAGCCATCAAGATAGACCTACTGTTGTCAGGTGTATTTTAGGATTGAGTGCTGTGCTAGTATATTTGGGAAATTGAGAATTCTAGCCAAAACTTGGGATTGAATCATATCTACCAATCAGATTAAGTAAATTACCACGCCAAATTGCTAGGCAGTATTTTAGGAACATAAAGGTCACATTTAGTAGTGGTCAATATGCCTCACTCATACCTATACAAAGAGGAGAAAAAGGGGTAAAAAAAAAGAAGTAGGTTAAAGGATACAGAAGAAATGAGGAGAAAAGAAAAAGGGAGAACAAAGGTTTGAGCTTGTCCACAAGCATAAGTACTCAATGATCAGCTTCCTGATTTATGTTATGAGTCAAGGAATATTACCAGTTTCTACTCAAAATTACATTCCTACAATATGTCATGAGCTTTCTTATCATCATATCTGAAATTCCCTTTATTAGTATTACTCCCCTGGCTTGAACACCATAGTCAGGAACTTTGTATCCAAAAAACCATTAATAATAAGTTTATTAACTGGAAAAGAATAGGGTAGGGGCAATGGAGGCAACCTTCTCTTCTGATTTCTCTCAGTTACCATGGGTTTTATTATGTATATGGATTTTCTAAACAGGTTGTGGAAAACAAAGTGGATACCCAGGGGCGGCCAGGTAGCACAGCGAGTAAGAGCACCGGCTCCAGTGTTGAGAAGACCTGGAGATCAAATCCCGGGCTCAGACACTTAACACCCACCCAGAAACACCTGGCCATGCAACCTTGAGCAAGTTACTTAACCCCGATTGCTTAGGGGCAGCCAGGTGGCTCAGCGAGTAAGAGCACCAGCTCCAGTGTCAGGATGACCTGGATCAAATCCAGGCTCATATACTCAGCACCACACCCAGAAATAATAACTGGCTCTGTAACCTTGAGCAAGTTACTTAACCCCAATTGCTTTAAAAAAAACAAAGTGGATACCCATAACAAAGTGGATACCCATCATTTCGACAAGACAAATTTTAAGGGAGTATTATTGTACCATAAAAAGAAATAAGGAGGAATTAGGAAAAGTATGGAAGATTTCTATGAACTGACACAGAAAGTATAAATCAGAACCAGCAGAACACATACACTGACACATTGACGACAATACTAAAATGATTACAATGAAAACAACATTAAAAAGTAGCCAAAATCAGACTAAACACAATAACCAATATAGGTTCCAGAGAAGAAATGAAAAAACTTACTTCCTTCTACTCTGTAAGGAAGTGAGAAGCTATGAAAAACTGAAGGTTGCCAGATACAATGCCTAAGTGTTTTGCTTTATTATGAAGTAGGATTATAGAACACAAGACATATGTTGGTCAATGGCAGTGATGCTAAAACCATATATCACACAAACAAAAGGATCATAACTCTAAAGTTATACAAGACCCAAGAGATCATAGAGAACAGAGGTGGGGAACCTGCAGCCTAGAGGTCACATGTGGCCCTCTAGGTCCTTAAGTGTGGCCCTTTGACTGAATACAAATATTGTATTTTGGATTTGTGAATTTTGGATTCGGTCAAAGGGCCTCATTTGAGGACCTAGAGGGTCACATGTGACTTCAAGGCTGCAGGTTCCCCACCCCTAAATTCTAGAGCAACCTCCTCATTTTAGAGTTGAGGAACCTAAGGCCCAGGGATGTTAAATGACACACTCAAGGTCAAATAGGTAGTAAGATTCAGGGGTAAGATTTGAACCCAAGTCCTCTGACTCCAAACCAAAACGTTTAAAAACAAGCTGTGAATTGCAAAAGGATTTCTATATTGACTAGATAAAATAGAAATGAGTGAATTGAGAATTGAAAGGGAAAATATAATTTACCACCAGAGAGGAGGAGTTTAGGCTTATAGCTAACACTTTTTTCCTGCCTTTTTTTTGAGGGGGGAGGGCAGGGCAATTGAGGTTAAGTGACTTGCCCAAGGTCACACAGCTAGTAAATGTTAAGTGTCCAAAGTTGAATTTGAACTCAGGTACTCCTGACTCCAGGGCCAGTGCTCTATTCACTGTGCCACCTAGCAGCCCCCTATAACTACCACTTTAAGAAGCTGAATGTACTCCCAAGAAGAATCAGACAGGACCTGGCCATTTTCATTACTGAAACAGATTTCTCTTTGACTAAGGGTCAGTATCATTACTGTGTCCTTTGTCCTTATCAGTTACAACCTCTACCCACAATTTAATGTAAAATTATCTGTGCAACAGGCAAAGGAATAGCCATTAGAAGTGTATGTATAGTGTGTGTGTGGGGGGGGGGAGTTTGTGCACAAAACATACCAAGAAATAGAGAATTTGTTTTATGCATAAGATTTGTTTACTTGAGGAAAGGGGAGAAAAAGAGTATTTGCTTAAGCCATTTTGCCAATTCTCAAACCCACCTGTTATAACTTTGCAGAGTTCCTCAGTTATCCATGATTTAGCAGGATCACCAGAGTTTGAGGATCTTTTCCTCCTGACCAAGTGTTCTCGTCCACTGAAGGAACCCTGGGAATTATTTACTGGTTGGATTAGCATCTGTTCTCTTCCAATCTGGATATACCCAATCTGTATAAAAGGAAAAACTTGAATGTTTATTATAATCATTGCCACACTGTAGCAGCCCAAGTATCAACATATAAACTTCATTCGACTTTTTAAAATGCTTGGAGTTTTCTTCTCCTTTGAAATCTCAAGCTTATCCTTGCCCTCAAAAGCTGGTTTGCAAGTATGATTAACATACAATACCAAAAATGAAAACAAAAAACTGTGGGTGGCTGGAACTTGAATCCTGCGCTTTCTTCTCCTTCCCCATCCCCCACCTTTACAGTTAAAACTAAAAGCCCAAGACAATCTCTGCCCACCCTTCAGGAGAGTAACGGCTCTTTGTTTTCTCTTATGTGAAACTGCCAACAAAGCAAGGTAAAAAAAAAATTCGGTATCACTGACAGCATTTCAAGATAGATTACACCTGCTCCTTCCTTCTCTTGTTCATAGCCAGCAATTTCACTGCTAAATAGTACTCTTTTTCTAAATTAACTACCCAGAATTCCTCTGGAATAGATTGACCTAGAAAACACAGTTCAGTCTTAGATTTATTCCAAGACACCCATTCTCTTTTCCCCTCAACCCCAAACCTGATGCCCCCCCCATCACTAAATCACAGGGCTGAGTCAGATAAAATGGCACCATTTTAAGAATCAGTAAAGATTCCTCAGCCACATTGCTAATTTCTTCAGGAATGGTAGCCATTCAAGCCAAATGATATTAACCCCATTTTAAAGTTATTTAAAATGGAAACGTACCAACCTTTTCTGTGGAAAAAAAAAAAGCAAATAGAGTGCCCTACCACCCTCAGACCTAAAAGCTACAGCTAATCAAGATAGTGCGTGAGACTGGTGTTTCTCCTCTAAGCAGAGATTCAAGGTTTACATTTCATTAGAACCTGTGCCAAGAACAACTGAGAGATTTTACTGCACAAATAAAACTGTCTGAAAGTGGCACTGTATGACCTACAAGGAAACTTAGATTTTTCTTTCCTTTTCTTTGAAGATACAACTTTTATTTGTTCACTCATACACATCAGGGAAATTGGAAGAAATGGGGGCAAGAGGGTACTGTTTTGTGATCTCTATAGTGGAATTGTGTTTGCACCTAAGGGAAGAGGGAGCTAATTTTAGAACTTCTCAATGATCACATTTTTAAAAGACTCTATTTGTCACAAATGACACTATAGAATGATGCATAATATCAATGAAGCCACACGAGTCTCTATATTCAATTTATGTTCAATTGACACTATTCTTTTCCATGTATTGTATTGAAATTTCCCTTACTTCTGGGAAATAAAATACTATTAAGCCTAATATTTGGTTTCCTAGAAAATGTTTTCACATGTATTGACAATGCAAATTATTATTTATTCAAATATGAAGTAATAGATAGAGAACTTGGTGGCAAGACTTGAAGACCTGAATTCATGTCCTGCCTATGACACATACTAGTCACATGACCTCAAGCAAGTCACATGACCTCCTTTCTCCAGTGCCAATTTGCATTGGTAGAAAGAATTTCAGGGTCCAGATGTTCCTTGAAATAAGGAAAGAGGGGAGAAATTTTGGAGAAAAATATGAGACAAAGTCAAGGAAAATTGTGAAAAGGGGTGGCATGGTGTAAAAGATACAGGAGGTGTGAATAGAAGTGTGTGTTAGCAATAGGTCCAAAATTGTGTATCAGAAACAAAGGATGGTAGAGGATGTGTGAAGAGAGTGTAGTATGAGAGACCACAGTAGAACTAGGAGGAGGGACAAGTGGAGTGCAAACAGTGGTGAGTCTGGTGAGAACAAGGGCTCAGGACTATGAAGTAAAACAATCAGGATCACTGTGAGCAACAAGCATTAATTAAGCACCTACTGTGTGTCAGACACTACACCAAGTGCTTTACAAATTTATCTCATTTGATCCTCATGACAATCCTGGGAAGTAGGTGCCATTATTATCCATTTGGGGAAACTGAGACAGAGATTAAGTGATTTGTTCATGGTCACACGGCTAGTGAGTGTCTGAGGCCAAATTTAAACTCAGATCTTACTGACTCTGTGGCACTGAACCACCTAGTTACCTAGACAGTCTATGGGGGGGGGGG
>NW_027186296.1:50512224-50569326 GCF_028583685.1 Petaurus breviceps papuanus | reverse complement strand
CAGCCTTTCCAAGGTCACAAAAGGATCCAGCCAAGACAAGAAAACCTAGTGTGCCACTTACTATATCACCTGATCTACACAATGGTCCTTGTGAGTTTATTTTGGTTCTAGTTCCTCTGTTTTCTTGTAGCGAAATTTCCTCACAAAACCTCTATTCATATCTACATCTTAAGGAAACAAACCTTGGTTTATGAAATGTTATTAATCAATCGATCAATCATTAAACAATTATTAAGCACTCACTATGTGCCAGGGACCATGCTAAATGCCAGATGCTAGTATAGACTATCCCACTTCATTAATATCGTTTTCAAATTTTCAGATATTTCTCACTTAAAATTTTTGGATAATTATATCATTATAAATACAAACTTGTTCTTCAGGCACTCTTTTTTATTTGGCGTGATTAACTTGGGAAGTGTCCAAAATATAGGTGTTGCATATTAGAAGCAAAAATCTAACTGACTGGAGAAATTTGGAGAAAATCTAACTGACTAATTTAAAAGCTTACCCACTATGTAGTACATGACTGTTAATAGCCTGCGGGTGGGGGTGCAGTGGGAAAGGCAACCTGAATTATAAAATAAGTTGCATTAATGATGTGCAAACTCTGAGAAGCCAATTAGTCTATCAGTACAGAAGAATTTAAGATCTTGGAGGACAGAAATCATCCCATTTTTTTGTCTTTGTATCACCAATGCCTATCACTGTACTTTGCACAAAACAGGTACTTGATATGTTTGTTTAATGGAACTAAGTTACAAAAGATAATGGGATAGTAAAAACATGAGAAAAAAAAACAGACAATATGTGATCAACCGTGAGAGCCAAGATGTGACTGAAAGTTGAATTCCCTCAGGAGATCTCAAAGATAATATATTCTAGCAGAGAGAAGTGGTTGCCTTTACTGGGGAAGGAGTCTGCCAATGTGCCAGAACAAGTTATGCCAGATGACAGGAGAAAAGGTGGATAAGTCCACTATAAACACAGTAATATGAGATATCATTTGTTCAAAGATGGCAGGTAAAGAGCTGGCCACAGAGCCAAGAGGACCTGGAATCAAGATCTGCCTCTAACACAAACTAGTTGCGTTTGCCCAGCAAGTCACTTAACTTCTTAGTGTCCTAAAGTAACCCTCAGACTATAAATTGAAAAGCAAATACCAATCTGCATTGGCACAGGGAGATTCCTCACTAGAAATTACCTATAACAATAAACACAGAGTTTCAATACGAAAAAATGTATCTGTATATGCACACTTGGACATGCATATTTCACTCTTGATTAGACATCAGACATTATGCTTTATTCAAAAGAAACATTTTAGACAAACTTTGTAAAGGATTACCATTTCTTTACATTTCCTGTAAGGAAAGCCATAAACATCAGGGGTGAGTGAGCATGGTGGAGGGCGTTTGAAGAAAAACAGAAGGAGAAATAGCATTAATATAGTTATAAGAATGTTCTCCCTTCTGATCATCTGACCAGAAGGAAAAGAAATGATGAGTACCAAAAACAAATCACCAATGTGACTCAGAGAAATAGGATAGTAGTGGTGGTGGCCACTCTGTGCCAAAAGAGGAACAAAAGGCAAATTCTTGATCCGCCATTTTGATCTTCTCATTCTTTAAAAACTGAAAGAGTAATGAAGGTAACAGCTATTTTGGACCTAATTCTGCCAAGTAAGGAGACAAGTAGGAAGAAGTGAATACTATCCTAGAGACCTCACTGCTAAGCCCCTCCCCACAAAGATAAAAGGAAAAGTCCCAAATATACCAAAATATTTATAACTGCTCACTTGAGGGGAAGATAATGAATGAAGTGGAAACAAAGTAGCCACACATTGTCTAAGGCAGGGCTGGGGAAGCCTGGCCCTCTAGGCCCTCAAGTGTGGCCTTGACATCACAACCTCAAGGCTGCAGGCTCCCCACCCATGGTCTAGGGAATGACTAAACAAATTGTGGTTCAGGAATGTAATAGAATAGTGCTGTGCCTTAATGAATAGGCTTATTATTGATGGATACAGAGAACTCTCAGTTGAGGAAATTCTACCAGTGCAGGTCCTCACCTTCACTGAAACTCATTGTCTCAAAGAGTTACCTAGAACACTGAAAGGTTAAATAATTTGCCCATAGTCACATAGCAGAATGTGTCTGAAGCAGGACTTAAACCCAAGTCTTCCTGTCTTCTGGGTTGGCTATCAATTATGCAACACAGCCTCAAGAGAAGTGATAAATATGAAGAATTTAGAGAAGCATGAAAAAACGTCTATCAACTTGCACAAGGTGAAATAAGTAAAACAAGAAAATAATACATAAAAAGACTACAACAGCATCAATGGAAAGAACCATAACAACAAAAAAAAAATAAAGTGAATGATGTTCAATTATCACGACCAAGCTAAGCCTCAATACATCAATATTTCTCTTCTCTAAGTATAGCCTCTCTGGATGGGGTGCTTTGGGTATGGAATAATGTCACACTCAGGATGTGTTACTTTTGTTGAACTGTTTTTGCCTGCTTTTCTTTTATTCTTGTTTACAAAAAGTGGCTCTCTGAGATGGGACGGGAAGAAGGTTCTATTTGGAAATTAAAGTGCTGTAAAAAAAATCAATTAAAATATTTAAAGAAGGGGCAACTAGGTGGTGCAGTAAACAGAGCACTGGCCCTGGAGTCAGGAGGACCTGAATTCAAATCCAGCCTCAGACACTTAACACACACACCAAAAAAAAACTAGCCATGTGACCTTGGGCAAGTCACTTAACCCCAATTGCCCTGCCTTCCCCCCTCCAAAAAAATTTAAAGAAAATGGAGAAGCACTATCTATCTAAAGAGTTTAATGTGAATGCACAGGATACTAATCAAACAGGTAGGTGGTATAGTAGATAGACTGCCCTATTTGAGTCAGAAAGATCAGAGTATGAATTCTGCTTCAATCACTTGCTAGCCTTCTAACTCTGGACAAGTCACTTAACCTTGCTGGGCTTTATTCCCTCAGCTGTAAAATGAGGATAATAATAGAGATCGCTTCACTGTAGCAGCAAGCACCCTAACATACCAAGGATGGCTGCTAGCACAGGTTCTTTGATCTGCTTTTCTAAAGGAAAGCAACTCAAAAGGGGTTAATAATCTTAATTTAATCAAACACGCACATATATATACATACATATATATTTATTTATTTATATATACACACATACATATATATCAGTTACCTAGTTCAGGGGAAAAAAATCACCACCCCAAACTTCAGAAAATACAAACATAAATCACAAGAAGACAAAAAAGACAGAGAAAATAACACAATTCAATAGACCAACAGACAATGTTTCTAGATGTCTGATCATTACATACATACAGTTAGTTACCAGAGAGAAGCACTAATATCTGGGTTTTCAAAGCTGGGGGATGCAATGACTACTCAGAGTATCATCTGGCCAAATCACACAACTCTTCCCATAAGTTAGCCCCAAAGCAAAACCTCATGTCAGGATATATATAGCCTTCTCCAGGGTCAGAAGACATCACAACCTTTGTTACCCACTGCCTAATTACAAAGTAACAAAAGGTATGTGCTTTCCTGAAAAACAAGCCTCCCCTAAACAAGTTTCTCTTGTTGGGCTCCGTGAGGCCCATTAAGGGACAGGGAAGATCTTCAAATTCCATTACCATTACACTCATAGGGTTGTTATGAGAATTAAATGAGATAATACCTATAAAGCACTTTGCAAACTTTAAAGTATTAAGTAAATGTTAGTGACTATTATTAACGTGGATTTTTAAAAGACATACAGAAAATGAAAGTGATGATGTTTAGCTGAGGCTAAATACAAAAGAATAACACAGTCCTATAAGAACACTGGAAACACCAAAGCCGAGAGCTGAAGCTGTTAATGTGCTGAACAAATGAATGAGCAAACAAATAAAACAAAAAGATGGATCTTTTTTTTTAGTTTTATTGTGGCAAAAGAAAAGTCAAAGAAAGATAGTACCACTGTTCAGAGAGGATGGGATAATAAGGTAATAGAAAAAGACAAGACTATATAACTCTTACTTTGCTTTTTTCCCCTCTACCTTAACAAGAGGACCTTTTGTTCATCATCTATTAGACAAGGAAGGATGAAACCAAAGTAGTAAATGGGTTCTCAGAGCTGCAACTAACAACTTGGTGCCTGTGGCAAGCTTAACAAAGTGAGCCCAAGGCAAGTAGCATAAAAGAAACATTCAAATAAACTTATTATGCAACATTCAGTTGGGTTGGGTAAAAGACCAAAGGACCTTAACATCTGGTGGCAGAGATCTGAGGACATTTCCTCCTAAAGGAAGAGGGAGATTACTATAAGACTAGAATAGGGTAGAGCTTACCCAAGATGCAGCCTTGGTAGAAAGAAGTTTATCATCTGATTTTGTCAACCTATTTTGAGTAAATATTCTGGTCAGCTAGGTGCAGGTTTTTTAAGCTATTTTTAATTGTGGTACCCCAGGACAAAGCCCCTATCACCTTGCCTTAATAATGGTTCTTCAGGGACTTCAAACCTAATATGTATTCATTAAAGAAGAGAAACTCACTGACTTATTTAAGTCACTGGATATAACTAAGTCTCAAGTTCCAAATTAATTATACTCCAAGATACTGGTGGGGGGGGGAGGCAGTGAAGGAAGAGGAGGAGTAACAAACCTCAAATATAGCTATTAAAACATATGACCTTTGAAAAATTACACAGAAAATATACAAAATTATGAGAAAGATACCATGGACCTGGATTCTGGTAAGTGTATCAGTTTTCAAAAATGGAAAGAAAGTTGATTCTTCAGATAGTAGACCAGTGAGCTTGACCTTAATATCTGGAAAAACTCTAAGATATGTGGATAGATAAAAGAATGCTTTGTGAGCACTTAGAAAAGGAAGCATTGATCACTTAAGAGACAGAAAGAATTAATCAAAGATAGGTTATGTTAAATAAACCTCATTTATTTTCTGTTGGGATTAATAAAATAGTTAATCAAAGAAAGCCACAGACATAATATACAAGATATTCGACAAAGTCTCTCACAATGCCCTTGTGAGCAAGATGAAGAGATAAAAACTAGTATCTAGTATAGTCAGGTAATTTCAGAACTAGCTGTAGGAATAGATTCAAAGAGTGGTGATAAATCCATCTCTGTAAGTCTAGAAAGAGATTTCTGAGTGGAATGTCCTAGGAATCTATGTTGGCCCTGTCCTCAGTGTTTTTATCAATGACTTGGGTAAAGGTATATAGATGGAATACTTATCAAACTTTTGTTGAGTGATACAAAACCAATGTACTGGCCTGCTTACTAGGTTCCATGGTAGTGTACGAATCCCCCATAGGTTGAAGAGTAAAGGAAGAATGATGTAACTAGTAAGATAGAATGAGAATAATAGTAAAAACAAGCCAGCATCAAACACATGGGATAAAACTCAACATGGGTCAAAAAAAGGAAAGCCATGGGGGATAGTATAAGAGGTAGAAGCAGTGTTGAGGCCAAGAAACAAAACAAGGTCTGAGTGTGGGTAAGTGTAATGGAAATGCAAATTTAAAGATCTTCCCTGCCCCTAGGCTAAAGTGCACCTGGAGCCTAGGGTGGGAGGCTTGTTTTTCAGTAGATACTTTTTGATTGGCCAGTGGGTCAATAAGGTTGTTACATTCTCTGAGCCAGGAGAAGGCTATATAAGCCCTGATGTGTAGCTTTGTTTTGGGGGCTCACTTTGAGAAGTGTTCTGTGATTTGATCTGGATTTTGGGAAGCCGTTGTCCAGAGCCCCCCAACTTTGAAAAGCCCAGATGTTGAAACCCAGATGTTGTTTGGTGTGGATGTAATGGTTGGACAGTTTGGAAATCTGTCTACTTTATCTGTCTCTGTCTTGATGATTCTGTCTGTGTATTCTGAAGTTCGGGGTGCTGACCTTTTCCCCCTGAGCTGGGTGAACGATACATGTCTGACTGATTGAGGTGAGCTTGTTAGCCCATTTTGAGTTGCTTTCCTTTATCAGAGCAGATCCAGGAAACTGTGTTGGCAGCAAACCCTGAGGACCCTTGGGATGCTTGCTGCTAAACTAAGCAAGGGGTGAGATCTGAGGTTCAAGCTACAAGGGTTCAGTGTCATACAAGAAACAGCATGTAGAACTAGACAAAGCTATCTTCTACTGCTGCCTCTCAAATTTATCTAAGAATGAACACACTGTCTTATGCCTGATCCCTAAACAGTCCCACAGTCTCATTGCTTCAGGAGAAACTTCAGCAGGAAGGCTTCTATCACTGCTACCGTGTTTCCCCGATAATAAGACCTATCCCGAAAATAAGCCCTCCCCTTACTGTGTAAGATTCCTCTAAAATAAGCCCTCCCCCGAAAATAAGCCCTATTGAGATTGCTACTGTAGTGAAGGTGATCCCCTGCGCTACACGCTACATTACGGTACCCTCTGTATGCACCGTCCCCCTCCCCCGGGTGAAACGCACACCATACTCCGAGCTGCATCCAATCAGAGCTGCAGCAGTGAGCGCGTCATCCTGTTCTTCTCCAGTGATTTGCTTATTGAATAAAGGTACATTTTTTTGTTCACATTTACCTGTTTATTAAAATTGCTGTCAATGTTCATTAAAATAAGCCCTCCCCTGAAAATAAGCCCTCTGGTGTTTTTCTGTCCAAAAAATTAATAAGACAGTGTCTTATTATCGGGGAAACATGGTACCCTGATCATCTTTCACAGCTACAACAAAATCCATGAGGCCTTAGTTGGCTGGGAGGGAACAAGCATACTGGATGACAAAAGAGGTACCCCAAAAGGACTTGAAAGACAATAACAGTGAACCAAAGCATGACAAAATTTAAGAGAGATAAATGTAAAGTCTTCAACTTGGGTTCAAAAAATCAATAGTGCAAGGATAGGACTGCAGAAATGTGACTATATAATGGAAGATGATATTTCATGTAAAATAAAAATCTTGAGTTTCTGGCAAACAGCAAATTCAAAGTCAACAATGTGACTTGACAATCAAAAAACACTGATATGGTCTTCCTCAACAAAAGTAAAAACACCATGTTCAGACTGAGAAAAAGAGAAATCTTGTTGGATTCCCCATCTCTAATATTACACTTGTAGCACCACATTTTAGTAAAGAAATTGCCAAACATGGAAAACATCTTATAGAGTACAATCAAGGCAAAAGGGAGATTTGAAACTTTAAAGAATCAGTTTTAGGGATTGATGATGTTTAGCCTGGGGAATTATTTTGGAACACAATAAACCAACAAGAATCTACTGAACACCTACTATGTGCCAGATACTGTCCTAGGAATGAGGAATACAAATACAAAAGACAGTCCTTAAGGAACTTATACTCTATTTGGGGGAGGGGGAAGACTTAAAAACATTCTCAGAGTTAAATGAATGCAGACTATCTACAATTAAATACAAAGTGATTTGATGAGATAGGGCACTAAAATCTAGGAAAATCTGGAAAGATCTCTTGAACGAGGTGGCATTTTAGTTGTCTTTTGTAGGTTCATTTTAGGAATGGGGATTGGGACAAGTTTAGGGGGCAGAGTCAAGATGGTAGAGTAGAAGCAGGACTTCCCCTTGGCTCCAGCTTCCACATTCACCAATCCATGTAAAAAGGGGACTCTAAACAAAATTTGGAGCTGTAGGACCCACAAAACGAAACAGAGAAGCTAACGTCCCACTGAGGACAGGCCGGCAGGAATCAGCCAACACAGCGCTCTGGGAGCCTAGCTTGAGCCAGAGGTTTTAGCCCCAGGGCTGGTCTGACCAGCCTCCAGCCAGAGGGACTCCAGATCAGCAGCAGCTGTGGACGTTTCCAGATTTATCAACACATAGATGCGAAGGACATAGTGAGAGTGAAATCTGGACTTGGGACCCAGTAAGTGGGAGGGCATGCCTTTTTCCCCCAGGGTGAGAAGCCGCTGAGACCCTGGCACAGCCAGCCAGTGCCACGTGGCAGCTTCAGCTCCTGGCCTGCAGAGTGTATGGGGACCAAACAACCAGTATGAGGCGTAACAGCTCTTGCTTTAACCTGCTTGGATCTGGATTGCAGTCTAGGGTGGAAGTACTAGGGTGTGTGTCCAGCTTGCCAGAGAGTGTGGAGGCCTCAGAGAGGGCACCTATCTAATACCTCCAAAAGCTGAGAAAACCCCAGCGTTTGGGATGAAATCCCCCCTGTCTGGTGGCACAGTCCTACTGTGGCAAAAAGCCCAGGGGACAAGTGACTGAGGGGCGACATCACCAGGCAAAGGAAACAAAGCAGACAGAAGATTCCAACATTAGACTCCTATTTTGGGGACCAAAAGGAGCAAAGCATGGAACAGGAGGAAGACAGTGAAGTCAGAACTCCTGCACCAAAGGCTTCAAAGGAAAATAGGAGCTGGTTACAGGCCATAGAGGACCTTAAGAAGCAGATAAGAGAAATGGAGGAAAAATTGGGAAAAGAAATGAGAACACTGCAAGAAAATTACAAAATGAGAGTCAACAGCCTGACTGAGGAAAATAACACCTTAAAAAACAGACTAACTCAAATGGCAAAAGAGGCTCAAAAAGACAATGAGGAGAGGAATGCCTTGAAAAGCCGAATTTGCCAGATGGAAAAAGAATCTCAAAAGCTCAATGAGGAGAATCATGGCTTCAGAATTAGATTGGAGCAAAGGAAGCTAATGACTTTATGAGAGAAATCAAGATGCTGTTAAACAGATCCAAACAAATGAAAGAATAGAAGGCAATGTGAAATATCTCATGGGAAAAACCACTGACCTGGAAAATAGATCCAGGAGAGATAATTTAAAAATTACTGGACTACCTGAAAGCCATGATAAAGTAAGAACCTAGAAATCATTGTCCAGGAAGTTCTCCAAGAAAACTGCCCTGATGTTTTAGAACCAGACGTCAAAATAGAGGTTGAAAGAATCCACTGACCACCTCCTAAAAGAGATCCCAACAAGAAAACTCCTAGGAATATTATAGCCAGGTTCTGGACTTTCCAGATTAAGGAGAGAATATTACAAGCAGCCAAGAAGAAACAACTTGAATATTGTGGAAACACAATCAGGATAACCCTGGATCTGGCAGCTTCTACACTGAGGGATCGAAGGGCTTGGAATATGATATTCTGGATGTCAAAGGAGCTGGCATTAAAACCAAGAATCACCTACCCAGCAAAACTGAGTATCATGTTTCAGGGGAAAATATGGTCATTCAGTGGAATAGAGGACTTTCAAACACTCTTGTTGAAAAAAACAGAGTTATAGAAAATTTGACATTCGGATACAAGAAGCAAGAGAAGCATGACAAGGTAAACAGGGAAAAGAAATCATAAGGAACTTATCAAAGTTGAACTATTAACATTCCTACATGGAAAAACAATAATTGTAACTTATGAAACTTTTCTCAGTATGAAAATAGTTGAAGAGAATAGACATATATATATATGTGTGTGTATATATATATATACACACACACACACACATCTATATATGAGGGTATATGGACATATGAATACATATGTGAATGTGTGTATATATGTTTACAGGTATACATAAATAGAGGGCACAGTACCAATTGAATAGGAAGGGATGATACTTAAAAGGTGAAATTAAGAGGTGAGAGAGGAATATAATGAGAGGAGATGGGGAGAGACATAATGGGGTAAACTATCTCATATAGAAGAGGCAAGGGAAAATGGTTACAATGGAGGGGAAGAATAGGAAGGCAAAATAAATGGGTCAACCTTATTCCCATTGAATTTGGCTTGAGGAGGGAATGAAATACACACTAAATAGGGTATCTCACCCTACAGGAGAGTAGGGGGGAAGGGGATGAGAAGGGGGATGATGGAAGGGCAGGCAGGCAAGGGTGGGGGGAGGGAAGTTGGAAGCACCCACTTTTGAAAAGGGACGGGATCAAAGTAGAGAATATAACAAGTGAGAGGTGGGATAGGAGGGAAGGAAATATAGTCAGTCTTTTACAATATATCTACTATGTTATTGTTTTGCATTAGCCACACATGTACAACCTATACTGAACTGCTTATCTTCCCAATAAGGGTGGGTGACAAGGGAGGAAGAGAATCTGGAATTCAAAGTTTTAAAATCAAATGTTTAAATATATATATATGCTATTTTACATGCAATTGGGAAATAAGATATACAGGCACTGGGACATAGAGATCCACTTTGCCCCACTGGAAAAGTCGAAAGGGGTATGGGAGAAAGCATGGGAGAGAGCTGATTGGAGGAGGGGATATCCTGTGGGACTGCTATTTTGGGGCGGTGAGTAGGGGAAAAACAGGGAGATAATTTGTAACTCAAAATCTTGCCGAAATCAATGATGTAAATCAGAAGTTAATAAAGCATTTCAAAAATGAAAAAAAATAAAGAAAATAAATAAAAAGAAAAAACAAACAAACAAAAGGAATGGGGATCGGACTGTACAAAAGCATAGAACAATGTTTGAGGGTCACGTATGAGGAAGAGAGAAGGCCAGTTTGGTTCAAGCATGGAGTACATTGGAGAGTTGGAGCCAAATTGTGAGGGCTTTAAAGACCAAACAGAAGAATTTGCATTTTGTCCTAGAAGTAACAGGGAGCCAACCATGAAAGCTTCTCAAGCAAGGTAGCTATCTATATTTTGGGAATATAGATTTGCCAGCTACGTGGGGGATGGATTGAAGAAAGGTGACTGGATATAAGGAGAGCAATATTACAATACCCCATGCAAGATTAAAGGAGTTCTGAAGAGTAATTGGGGTGTTCAGAAGAGAAAGGCCTGCTTGAGCCATTGAGGAAATGGAATTGACTAGCATTGGTAGTTCACTAGGTGGGAAGGGTAATGAGTCAGAGTGAAAAATAAAGGATTATTTATGAATAGTTACCTTATGGACAGAAATAATGAAGTTAGAAGAAGGGGTGGGTTTAAGGGGAAAGAAAAATATCTTCTATTCTGGATATGTTGAATTTGAGCATACTGTGGTAACACCTGCCAATTGATGCAATATCCTATCCTAGTAGAGAACTCCACTGCTTTGCCATGGGAGGGAGGATTAGGGGTACAGGAGAGCTATGCTTTAATATCTGCTCTCTGGGGGATACTTCCTAAAGGCCTTTATTATTAGTAGCAATTGTGTGAAGTACACAATTGTTGGATTGTTTAGTCAAGTTAAACATGAACCTAATTATATTTAATTTATCCCTGGTACTTAATAATTACATGGAATGGTATTTCCATTGGGTGGACATTTAGCATGATTACAGTAGCATCTCAGAATATGAAGGAATCTCTGAGATAATGTAGTTCAACCCATACCTGCACAAGAATCTCATCTGGGCCAATACTGACAAGTGGCCATCAGGTTTTGCCTGAAGACTTTTATAAGAATTCCTTAACCTTTTAAGACAGACACTTCTACCTTTGGGCATCTCTAAAGGTTAGAAAGTTTGTTTTCCCTTTGTTGAGTTAAAAAGGGGATGTATGCCACTTGTGCCCATTTCTTCTAATTCTGCCTTCAGAGGCTAAGAAGAATAAGCACAATACCTCTTACAAATACTAGCCCTTTAAGGTACTTGAAGACAGGTACCCTACACTTCCTATACTGCAAATCTTTTCCTTTTCAGTCTTACACTACAACCAGAGTATTCATCAGCAATGAAATTACGCTGGGGTGCTTTACTGTTTGTCTTTGTCATATGGAAGGGTTCAATCTGGAGCAGTAGTGCTGAAACAACTGTAATACAAGGACAACAGACATCAGTAAAATATTTTTTAAAAGAATCTATGAGGGGGCGGCTAGGTGGAGCAGTGAATAGAGCATCAGTCCTGACGTCAGGAGAACCTGAGCTCAAATCTGGCCTCAGACACTTAACATAAAAACTAGCCGTGTGACCTTGGGCAAGTCTCTTAACCCCAATTGCCCTGCCCTCCAAAAAGCAAAAAAAAAAAAAGAATCTATAAGAAATTAACATTCATTTTAAAAGATTTTATCTCAGAGATATATACATACATATAGGTGTGTGTGCATATATATATGTATATGTATATATATATATATAACATAATCATTTGTCTAAAGCAAGAATTCTTTTTTTTAATAATTATTTATTTTTGCTTTTTGGAGGTCAGGGCAATTGGGGTTAAGTGACTTGCCCAAGGTCACACTGCTAGTAAGTGTGTCAAGTGTCTCAGGCCGGATTTGAACTCAGGGCCTCCTGACTCCAGAGTGGTGCTCTATTCACTGCACCACCTAAGCGCTCCCGACTAAAGCAAGAATTCTTAATTTGTGTGTGTGTGTGTGTGTGTGTGTGTGTGTGTGTGATGAACCCATATGGCAATCCAGTGAAGCCTATGGACCCCCTTTCCATAAGATTCTTAAATAATTGAAGGAAATGCTAAATTTCAGTTAGAGGACAGTGAAAATAAGGATGTAATTTTTTCATTCATATTCACAAATCCCCTGAAATTTATGCATGGATCACAGGCCTAAAGAGAATGATATTACCTTTAATCCTTTCTCTGTTGAAAATATGCTAGAATGCGTCCTCTTGGAACCACAGCGTTGTACTGGAAAAGAGCAAATGGATTCACTGGATCTGATATCTTCTCTAAAGACTACACCTGACTCCGTTACATTGGGAAACCATGAAATAGCTCCCATTCTACATGAAATATATTTTAAGTTCTTTGCTCATGTCAGGAAAATGTCTCTGCCAGTGGCCTGTGCCAGTTTTCAGCCCCAGCACTCAAAACTCAGCCAGCTGTTTTCAGTTATCATGTGCAGGCCTCAAAGTCAGGTTTGTTCTCACCAGGGTGAAAGCGGAACAATAGAAGCTACAGAATCCTCTCTTTACTCCTGGTATTGGGCACCCTCCATCTGGTTTCCCTTACTCCTGTTCCATACATTTCTGTATGTTGCCTGGCTGCTGACTGCTTTCTTCCCACTTTGACAAGCTGCTACTTCAACTCATGAAAGTTTGCTTGCTAACTGTATAAACTTTCAATCTCATGCCTTGCTGTGTTCTTCAGCATCTTTGAATTCTCGATTTCTATTTTCTTGGCCAGCTTGAAAGCCCACTGCTGCCCTGACAACTCTTTTTTGCCTATGTCTTTACTTCATGCTATGACTCCTGGATTATGGTTCCTCATCCCCATTATCTGTACTTGCTACCAACCTCTATCTAAGTCACAGCTCAGGCAGAATATTACATCCATAGACATAATCCCTAACTGGAATATACAGGTAATGAATCAACATATGGGAATTTTATTTGTTGTAGGGGACCACATGTTTTTATGGTCCATTCAGGAAAGAGTCATAATTTATAATTCTATTCCCATAGCTAATATGATTTATTGAGCTGTCCACACTTACAAAGAAAATCTACTATATCAGCAACTAGACACATCAAAATGTTCAGCAGCAGGAGAAAAGCTTAAAACATGTGGTCATTTGGGTTCAGGAGAACTGTGTTCAGATCCCAGCTCTGACACATATGTATTGTATAAACAACCTCCCTGCATTTCAATTTCCTCATCTGTAAAATGAAGACAGTACTTGTACTATGTAATTCACAGAGTTGTTGTGATGAAAGCACATCACAAACTTCAAAATGCTAAAAAACAAATTAACTAAAATTAATAAAACCAACATCTTCAGTAAAGTATCAAGACAGAAAATAAACTACCTAAATTATTAGCTTTACCATGTCACCAATAAAATTCAACAGGAACAGTTAGAAAGAGAAGTTCCATTCAAGATAACTATAGAAAGTACAGAATATTTGAGGCATAAACAAGACACAAAAGGGAACCATGCAAATATAACTACAAAACAATCTTTATAGACAAAAAAACTCAGACAAAATGGAGATAGCGTATGCTTGTTCTGTGCAAATATAATAAAAGTTATAATATTGACCCAGCAATACTAAGAATATAGCTCAGAGATCAAAGAAAGATAAAATGGATTCATATGTACAAAAATATTTTTGTTGTAGCAAGGAATTAGAAATTAAAGGAGTATCCATCAATTGGGAGATAGCTAAAATTATGTAATTATGTTCTGAATGTAATAGAGTATAACTGTACCATACGATATGATGAAAAGTATGGATTTGGAAAAATTTGGGAAGATTTATATGAATTGATAGAGTGAAATGAACAGAACTAGGAGGTCATTCTCTCTCTCTCCCCACATAATAACTCAACATTGTTAAGAATGAGAATTTAAGAACTCTACAATGACCATCACTACTCAAAAAGACTAATTATAAAGTACGTTACCTATTATGGGACAAAGATGTGGAGGAGGCAAGGGACAGGTTGAGATATACATTTTCAAACATTCCCAATGTGTGTATGTGTTTGTTTTACTTGACTATGATTATTTATAAAGATTCTAGATTTAGAGCTGGAAGGGTCCTCAAAGGCTATTGAGTCTCATTTTACACGAAGTGAGGCTATAAGAGATTACAAGAAGTTTGTCTGGGGTCACATAGCTAGTAAATACCTCAGAGAGGATTTGAACTCATGTCTTTCTAATTCTAACACCCTATCCACTGCTCAACTTAGCTGTTTTATATAGCTTGCATTTTTTCCTTTTTAAAAAAGTAATTTTAAAAATAATTAAAATATTCAAAAAGAGAGAAATGTCTCTATAAAATATTTTGGAAACCAGTCCACTTCAGAACAGTTTTTTTTTTCTGTGAGGTTAAGCATTAATTTGCTTTTTAAACTTCATATCCTGCACTTACTTTGGGAGTTTCTATACCAGTTCAGAAGAAAGCTGTAAATCAGGTGTTGTCACTAAAAACATTGCCAATCTTCCTGAAGCAGGGCCAGCTGTTTGCTCTAATGCCAAAAATATGTAAGTAAAAATTTAGTTTCATCACCACCTAACATTAGGCCAACTTTTTTGCATTTTTAAGAGGAAAAAAAAAAGCTTAGACCAGTGTAACAAAATCTGTCTCACATGTTACTGGAACTGTACAATGCTATCCTCTCTGTAGCTATAAGGAAACAAAACTACACAATTACAATGAGCATCACCCTTTGAAAAACTGTTCCGTGTGTCTGCTTCACATTAAAGTTTCAGTAACATTTGCACCCCAAGATCTGATGACTTTCTTTTGAAAAAAAGCTTTGACAGTCACTTTCTTAACTAGGGATGAGTTCTGTTCTTAGTCTACATGGTCTGCTCTCAGTCATATCTGGTTAGGGAACAATGTTAACAATGCAAAGGTCGTAGATTTGATCCCTAGGTGAACAGTTTACCTTACAAAGAAAAAACTATTCCACAATCGGATTCTAATTTTTTCTTGAAACAATTTGCTTACCAAAGCATGCTGCTTCTCTTAAAGGGGATAAGATCTAAAAGGTTAGTTGGTTCAATACAGCATTCACCACTTTAAAAAAAAAAAGAAAATAAAAATAAAAAAACTTAAAACATATGCTTGACGAGGACCATAACTACTCAGCTCTCTCCAAAGATTCCAAGTGATTTCCTAACCTCCAAAGAGGCCTCTTAAATCTAAATTTATAGAGCTGATGTCTCTCCTAATCTCAAATTCTGTCTACTGCACATTTCCATTTGGTTGTCATGGTATTGCTTCAAACTCAAAATTTCTAAAACTAAACTCATTGTCATGCTTCCCAAATTAGCTGCTCTTCCAAACTTTTTATATTTGTCAATGTTACCACTATTTTCCCAATGGCCTTTGCAGGTTCAAAATTTCAAGACCTTTTGAATTCCTAGTTCTAGAGCTTTAGTCAAGAAGTTTTGATGTGGGTATTTTTGGTGGTTTCAGTCATGTCTGATTCTTTGTGACTCCATTTTGGAGTTTTCTTGGCAAAGACACTGAAGTGATTTGCCATTTTCTTCTCCATCTTATTTTTACAGATGAGGAACCGAGGCAAATGGTTAAATTAACTGCCCAGAGTCACAAAGCTAGTGTCTGAGTCTGTATTTGAACCCATGAAGATGATTATTCCTGATTTCAAGCCCAGTGCTCTATCTCCTGTGCCACCTAGCTGCCCTTGAGTCAGAAAGACCTGAGTTCAAATTTGGCCTCTGACACTAGCTATGTGACCCTGGGTCAGTCACTTCATCTCTGTTTGCCTCAGTTTCCTTAATTGTAAAATGAAGATAATAATAGCATCTATGTCACAGAGTTGTTATGAGGATCAAATAAGATAATATTTGTAAAAAGCCTTTGGCCCAGTGCCTGGCCCATGGTAGGTGCTATATAAATGCTCATTCCTTCCACCTCCTCATAGCCTATCTCAGTTTCTCATCTGTAAAATGGGCATAACAGCACCTACCTTGCAAGGTTGTGAGAATGAAATGAGATAATATACATAAAGTACTTTGCCAACTTTAAAGTGCTAAGTAAATGATAACTACATCCAAGCAGTCGACAAAACTTTTAACACCTTATTCCTTGGCTGTTACAAACTTCTAACTAGTCTCTTGGTCCCTACTGTCTTCTACTTAGGCCAGTCCATCCTATCTATGGCAGTCCTAGAACACTGATTTCATAAATGTGGTTGTCCTGCTCAGAAACAAACAATGTCTCTTCACTGTCCACTTGTTAGCCTAGTATTTAAGGTCTTCCACAATCTTACTTAGCCTCTAAGTGGGACAGGCGCCCACTTAAGTCTACTCAATTACAGAAGAGCTACCAATGTGCATTGATGGAAGGAATTTCCAAATCAGGAGTTCCCCCACACCAATATGGTCTGAAGTCCCTCCCTTCTCTGACCAAAAAAATAAATCAAGATAACAGGTGCATAAAGTTATCAAGGTTCATTCATTCCATAAGAATTTAGCATTTAAGAAGAAAATTATATTTGAGAAAAATCCAGACTGCAATCAAGAATATTTCTTTCCTACTGACTCTTGTTTCTGGGAGTTTCATTCATTTTAAGTATGCCACAGATAGACATATCTACTTTAATAATGTGTTTCTTCTTGCAGGATTACTTTAGTTTTAGAATACTAGCTCTACAGATATATTAAATAGTTTTTCTTAACCGGGGGTACACTTTTACTTAAATAGAATTTTTTGAAAATAATTTTAAAATCACAATACCTGTAGTAAATTTTTTAATCCATCATTTAATTCCTTGCTGAATCCAAAATGCCATTTTATGTACAGGTAAACAATGAAGGAGATGGGGCTCAAGAGTAGTTCATGTGGGTGGAAAAAAGGCTAATGGACCTTAGTGGACAGGAAACTCAATAAAAGTGAACAATATAATTTGGTGCCAAAAAATGGCAGATTAGTCTGATTAGTCTGATTAGTGAACAGATAGTGTGCAGACAAAGAGAAATAATCATTTCACCAGTTTAGATGGCTTTTGGCATTTGTGTTAAAGAGTGGGAAGCATAAAGTTAAAAAATTAAGAGGAAACTATTTTGTGAAAGACCTTGAATGCTAAGCTAAGCAGAAGACAGTGAAGAGACATTGTTGATTTCTGAGCAGGGCAGCCACATTATGTGGACCACCATAGGTAGGATGGATTGGCCCAAGGAGAAAATATTAGGGACCAGAAGATCATTTAGAAGATTGTAATAGCCAAGGGATACATTGATAAGAACTTTGGCAACTGCTTAGATACAACTATCATGTATTGGATTTTTCTGTCCTCTTCCCCGCCCCCCCCTTCACAATATTAGATTTTTAATGTTAAGTTTCACTCAGCTCAATTTTCTCATACACTAAAATTTTATAAACATTTTCATATTATAAAGTTCTAAAGGCAAATCTCTTTTTTAAAGAATCATAAAGTATTATGACAAATAGTTCACTCTACTATAATGATTCATTAAACAATAGGTGACCCAGTAAAACCTTAGCTTGACAATTTTATCAACTCCTAATCTAAGTCCCCTTTCTCCCTTCACTTTCCTGCATAACCTGCTTTCTTTCTAAAAGAATAAGATTCCTTCATTCATAAGACTGAATGCACCATTTTCAAAATTTCACATCTTGAAGGGACCCTTAATTCAAAGAATTTAAAATGACCACATTTGCTGTGGTACCAGAAATATTTCTTCCTTCTTTTGAAATAGAGACCACCACCTGGAGGTGAAATCGAGTGTAAACATATGTGTGAATTCCCTTCAATTGTTCAGTCTTCATCTACCTCTTCTTCCAACCCCAAGTGAAACAAAAAAAAAAAGGATCATTTCTAACCCTTGAATTCAGAGGGTTAAGCACTAGATCAAGCAAATAGCAATGAGAAACTTAAAATAAGAGTTTCAACATATTTTTATATTCCCTATAATAAAAGATGGTATTATTAGTAGTCTGGAGTTTGGCTTACTAAAGTTATCAGCTCAAAGTTAATGGACAGTTCCTCCCAAGATGGTTGCCTAAATGAAGGTAGGCTGCCTAGTTCCCCACATAGTCCACCAAAACCCCAAACTTTGTACTGAAGTGAATAAACATCAAGAAACCTAATGAGAAACCAAAGTGACATCTGCAACTCCAGAACTGAGCAGTCAGAAGCCTGAGAGCAACAGGAAGGGGGCCCACCAGCATAAAGTAGCTTTCTGATGTGATCAGAGAAAGCCAATAATACCTGCAGCCTGCAAGCCTCTGTCTCCAGAGGCAGTAAGAATAGAGGACCCCCCTGAGAAAGTTCCATGGTAGATGAATATCACCATGGTAGGGACCATGGAAACCTTGAGAAAGGGTATTAGAGAGTGACCAGCATGGTGCCATAGCATCAGGCCAGGCCAAGGGGCTATGTGGTACCAACACTCTATCCCAAGATGCCACAAAAGACCCTGAAACCCCAGTGCTCTGAACCTCAAAGATCCAGGGGGGACCTAATTCTAAGAGTTAGAGGTCAACTCAAGAAACCAGGGGACAAAGGGTGAGACCAAGTTTAGTCACACACCCCACCCAAAAGTGCATCAGGGGGCTGCAGAACTTGGCCCTGGTACAAATCTTCAATTCAGGAACTAAAGCTGAAGATGTGAGTAAATCAAAGAAAACACTCATGAGTATCAAAAATTATTGCAAATCTAATCCTATGAAAACTGCAAGCAGAGATTGAAAGGAAAAATGCACCAAGACTACATGAATGCCTACAATAAATGAAGCATGAGATGAATGGAAGGAAGGAAGGGAATTAAAGGAAAGAAGAGAAGGAAGGGAAGGATAAAGAAAGTCATGTAAGGGAAGGATTGGAAGGAAAATAAGTTTCTTAGAAGACACAGTGGTAAACCTTACCTAAGAAATAGAATCTCTAAAAACTATAATATGCCAGAAATTAATGATTTCATGAGACAGCATAGAATATTAGAGTAAATGCAAAAGATTAAGTAAACAGAGAAGAAAATGAAAGATATGTAATATAAAAAACTAACCTGGAAAATTGTTCAAAGAGAGGTAACTCAAGAATTATTAAAATACCTGAAAGCCATGATAAAGCAAAAATCTAGATACTAGTTTTCAAGAAATCATAAACACAAAGTTCTGTTAGAAGAGGGCAAAGTAAAGATATAATGAATCCATTGATCACTGATCACACCACTGATCCACAAAAAAAAAAAGCCCCAAAAGGAAAAGTCCCAGGAATGTTACTGTCAAAATCTAGAGCTCCCATATCAAAGAAAAAAAAAGCCATTTAAGTTAGCATTTACATAGCACTTTTCAGTTTGCAAAGTGTTTTACATATATTATTTCATTTGATTCTTATACTCTGTACGTATATGCTTTTATTATCCCCATTTTATAGTTGATTAAATTGAAACTGAGAAAAGTCACACGACTCTCCCTACGTCATACAAATAATAAGCGTAAGAGATATAATTTGCACTCAGGTCTTTCTTATTCCTCAAGCAGTCTTAACAACTACTCCACCTAGGTGTCTAACAGTAATAACAAGACACTACAGTCAGGATCACATAAGATCTGGCAGCTTCCATCATAAATGAGAGGAGATCTTGGAAATCGATATTCAAAAAAAGCAAAACATGTGGTTTACCATCAAGAATAACTTACCTTGGAAAGTAGAATATAATCCTGTGGGGGGGGTGCAGGGTAAAGTGGGGGGAGATGTATTGGATTTTTAATGGAATAAAGGGCTTTCATGCATTTATGATAAAAATACCAGAACTGAATAAGAATTTTGAAATACCAATGCAATAATCCAGGGAAATTTACAAAGGTGAATTTATGTGAGTCATTAGAAGCTCTATGGTGTTATAGCCCTAACATCTAATCTAACAGGGAAAGAAGAAACAAGCGTCCCTTCAAAACCTGAATATCTTCAAAAGGTACTTGAGGAGTTAAATAGGAAAGACACAGGACCTGGAGAGTAGATTGTCTCTCTTCTGTGGTCCTAAAAGGGGAAGAGAAACAAGGGTAAAAGGAGAAATATACTATATAGAGGAGAGGAACATGTTATCTTTCATAATATAGAGAATTATAACAGAATACAAATATGGATAAAGGGGTGGAAGGTGGGTACCAAATGAATCTCATTCTTAACTGAAATGGATAAAAGATGGTTGAACACACACACACACACACACACACACACACACACGGTTTGATGTAGAAATATATCAAAAAACTCAACAGGGAAACAAACAGGGATGGCAAAACAGGTTAAGAGGGAAGACAATACCAGTTAGGAAAGTCACAAACCACAATTAAAAGGGTGAGGAGAGAAAAAAAGAACTATAATCTAAGAGAGAAATGATTGAACAAATTGGAGTATATGTATATAGTAAAATATTATTCCACCATAAGAAGTAATACAAGAGATAATTTCAGATAATTCTTGGTAGTACAAATGAGCAGAACCAGAACAATATATGCAGGGACAACATAAAATGTAGAGAAAAACAGCTTTGAAACACTTAAGAATTCTGATCAACACAATGGCAAATCATGTTTGCGAAAGACCTATGGTGACATGTTATTCACTTTTTTCAGAGAGGTGATGAACATGGGGTACAGACATACAATATTGTATAAATTTATTTTGCTCATCTACTGTGCTTGTTTGATAGAGAGCCTCCCTTTCTTTCCCTTGGTTAACTGAAGGGATCTGGTTATGCAAGTGGGAGAAGTGGGTAGCAATAGAGATGAGGAAAAAAGAGGACCAGTGAAACATTTAAAAATGCATAGAAGGTAGGGGTGGCCAGGTGGCTCAGCGAGTAAGAGCACTGGCTCCAGTGTTGGGATGACCTGGAGATCGAATCCCGGGCTCAGACACTCAGCACCACACCCAGAAATAACTGGCCGTGTAACCTTGAGCAAGTTACTTAACCCCGATTGCTTAAAAAACAAAAATGCATAGAAGGGAACAGAAGGATATTCAGAAGGAAGCACAGATAAAGACTGTTTTTAAAAGTATTATGCATTCTATACAGCATAACTTCGTAAAGCAATCCAGTGTGAAATAGAGATTCACAGTTTCACACAGAATCTTCTTTTTGCATAAAAAATACTCTTTTATGGTCTTTTAAATTTTTATTGAAACAAATTTAATGTTCACTTCAAAGAAGAATGGCCCAAATATTCAGGATAGGGATCAGGCCTATAATTTTAATGGTACAGGAAACTCACAGATGAAGATCACACTACCAGTGCAGGTTGGCACCTTCTTTGAAACTTAGTCTTACAGAGTTGCTTAGAGCATATGTGTCAAACACGAGACTGGGCATGGCCTGCAACACTCCTGAGAGTTCCCAAAATAAATAAAAATACAATAAATATAGCTAATGTTAATATTTGGCCCATGAGGATCCTTATATAAGATTTAGTAGCCCTGCTTCTGAGTTTGACATAACTGGCCCAGAAAACTGAGAAATTAAGGGACTTGCCCAACAGACAGGATATATCACAGGTGACACTTAAACTTAGCTCTTTCTGATTCTAAGTTCTTCTCTCTTTCTGGTATACCACATTGCCTCTCAGTGCAAATATTTTTTAAAGTGATGTCTCCTCGAGTTTGACAGGAAGAGAATGTGATTTTGGGCCTTTATGGAATTCTGTGGTTCTGGAAGTACTTGTCCAGTTCCCTAACCACTGTCTCAAAAAGTGGTTTCAGCAGAGCAGAATGGAATGTATTATTATGCTGTCTCATTTGTATAATCTTTCCAAAGCTGGCCAACATTTATCCAAACAAAAATGGTCACCACACAATGTCCTAAATAGAACTGAAAGGAGTCTTCTGAAACTGTGCTTATTTCCCTTTGTGTGATTAGACAGGAAAGGGGAAAAAAGGTCCTCTTACTGTGTTAATTAAAAAGGTTGATGTACAGGGCAAAATACTTTTCATTTATTCCTTAAAATTTAACCTCTCACCTTGCTCCATTACATGAAAGGAAGCTTCCCATTTTAATTTTTTCAGTCTTTACGAAGGTTTCCCATCCTCAATTATTTATTACACACACAGGAAGAAGTGGTATTAAACTTGAATGATTTAAAATTATATTGTTGCAGAAACTTTTTTCAGAGCTTCCAGATATTAGGAGTGAATGTATCAAGGATTCTTCTACCTTTCTTGGTTGTGAGAAAATTTAATGGAATACAAATAGGTAAAGAACAAAGAAACCAGAAGCCAATTCACAAAGGCATTTCAAAATGAGTCACTATTGTAAATACTCCCTACATCACTCAACACATCAGCTCTATTATCAAAAGCATGTCAACTGAAGGATGGCAGGAGAAGCGATAGGGAAGGTAGTCAAGCAAGAGCTGTTGAGGCAAACTATTTATCTCTAATCCTCTAGAACACTGATGCACCTTCGGTCTATCTCCAATCTCAGTTAATAACACTATCTGGAGACAAACTCATTTCCATTAAAAAAAAAAAAGAACCCGGTTTCCCTTGAGATGGAAGCCGAGATTTTACACAAAGCTAGGCTCTTCTCTATCCTCTCTCCTCCTCTTTCTTGCTCTTAATGATAGCTACTGTTGGATTTACTAGATTTATAATGTTGCTGTACTTCATTATTGCATTTAGGGAAGGTATTTTAAAATCCAGACTATGCTCACCTAACATTGTTCAAAATGACCAGTTTACTAAAGAAAGTAACTGTATAACTCTTTTCATACACTCCCTTTGGTTTAGCCTAATCCAATAACAGTACTATTTCAATCCTTTTTCTGCCTTCCTGTGTACTTTTCATCAGTACAAATACTGATTAAAATGTAATTACAATTAATTTCAACATCAAAGGGCCTTTGAACTCATGTAAAAAATTGTGCTACAGATTACTATATTTATTTATTATTAGGTTAATTTTTTTTCTATTCTTTTCAAGTGTGTTTTCAGTTACATTTATGCCTATATCTCAAGTAACAAAATACAGCTCATTTCCAAATTACTGGACTCCCCATGTTTTTTCTTCCTTCATTTATCTATTTTTTTAGAAGTTTTTAAGATCTCTGAAGTTTAACAAGGCATGCTAAGTAGGAAAAGTGCATGACTGTCTGTGATTTACAGGCTATTTTCACTGTCAATCAGTAATTTATCCAATTCAATTATTTTGGATATAATCCTTTATCTAAGGCACAGCGCCCCCACATGGTACCAAAGAAAAGAGCAATCTTTCTGAAAAGAACTTTGACTACGAATTAAATGATTTTCCCTTCAATTTTGTTCTATAATGGAGAAAGGAGCTTACTCTCTGTGCAATTATTTTTAAAGACCACTGTCTATATTTTCTCAGTGTAGAACTATAGTTCTACATAATATATACTAAACTCAAAAATATAAACACTAATCTTTACACCCACTTACTAAATTGACATAAAAGCATTTGGGCTGCTTCAGATGAGGAGGGGAGGGCAATTCAGACCTTTAAACATTAACATTTCCTCTATATACACAGCAAATTCTCAATTCATGTCATTGAGATGAGTTGTGCTTTTTCATTTGTCCTATGATTTGCTATGCCCATTAATCTATCCCTTCTTTTTTTTTTCTTTATGTATTCCCCACCTACCTATGCATTTCCTGCTTTGCTCCCCTCTGCTATTATAAATCCACTTTCCTGGTGATACTTACACCCTGATTAAGCACTCTTTCAATTACTTATTTCCAGTGCCCAGTTCCCAGGCCAAATTCTAGTCCATGAATGATTCAACTAAGCAGAATAGCAATGCCAAGTCTTCTCGCCTACAAGATCATATCCTGCCCTAGGCTCAAAACATGACTGACTAGGAAACTCCTGAATTCCAGACTCCAGGGACATTCTCTCCACCAAGCTCCTCCCCTCCCCTGCCACAACCCTATCCCAAGCGTTATCATTACTGCTGAGAGAAAAAAGAACATAACTATTCACATTTTTCAATCCCTGGGAAGATTACTTCCCTTAAATCTAGATAGATTTTCAGCAATATTCAAAGGGAGCTGACCACAGATTATTTGGTGGAGAAAAGTTACCAGATAAACACATAGAGGACAAGAGCACAGGAATAAAAACCACACAGAACAACAACAAAAAAAACCCAGTTCTTTGTGTGAACTAACACAGTGAGAGAGACACAAAGGGATACAATAAACTACCTACTGACTCAGATCATAAACATCACAGGGAGCCCATGAATGAATACAAGGCAACAATATGAACAGTCAATGGTCTGACACCAGATACCAGGCAAAACTGTCCTGCAGATGCTGCTGTCTAAGAATCTGTGTGGGGTCCATTAACTAGCCACAGAAGTCAGTAGAATCAAAGGATTAAACTTCCCAAAGCCCTGAGATTTTTAGGATTTGAGGAAAGTTTCACTGCCTTAAACCTATACCTACCTACTATGCACAAAACAAGTGCCTTATAATAAATGTTGAGTAAGTAATTAGCTGGATCTGGCTGTGAAGTGTAGGAACAAAGGCCCACAGAAAGGAGGAGATGGCAACTGAAAAGTGCTAACGATGATGTGGGCTCTTCTTCAGAATATTATGAGCCAGGTGACCCAAATACACCAATAACCCTAGGCATGGAAAAGGCACTACAATTCCTTTAAGTCAACAAACGTTTCTTACTAGGCAAAGGAGATGCACCTGTCCCCCTGTAGGTTCAATTAAAAAATTATTAATCACTTATGTGTAAAATGTTGACTCTTGGAAGGAAGCTCTGGCTGACATTCAAAGCTACCTCCCTCACTCAGAAGTGCACCCTAATTAACTCTCCAGGTGAAAGCATGAAAAGAAATAGACAAAAGAGATAAACTTCCCCTTGTGTATGTGAATGGAAGTGATTATTCTCGGTAAGACAATTCAATAACAATATCTATCATCAGACATTACTTTTCCGAAGCTACCTTTCTTTATAGGTAAATCTTATGCTTTATCAACTTTAATAATTCCCATCAATAACATGTAACCTTCAGGTGTCACCTGCACACAAATAAACATCCCTCTAAAGGCTTCAACTCTCACTTGAATAAATTTGATTGTAAGACCCAATACCTACCACTTCCTTTTTTTTTTCCCTCTTGTATCTAATAACTGATTTGAAAGGATCTTGGACACTTCCCCTCCATGAGGACAGGAAGGCTCGGATAGCTTTGATTTGCTTATCAAAGTCCAACAATCCTAACTGCACATGCAGTTATACATACACACATACATATCCTTAATACATACCACAGAATGCAGGAGGACACACACACAAGTACACACACCTGAGCACACCCACACAGAGATAGGCACCCACAGGTTCACATTCTCAGCCACACACGTGTGATGCTACCCTAAGGGAGAAGCTTCAGAGGAAGAAAAGCGTTAGTACCAATCCACCGCAGGTGCTGACTGAAGCAAAGGAGTCGTTATAACCCAATACGTGACCCGTGTAAAAGCAGAGCTTGGCCTCTGGGATCCGACTCCCAGATGCCCCGTGCTCTTCGACCACGAAGCTCCGGGAAAGGAAGCGCAGGTCCCGCCTCAGCTGCAAGTAGAGGTCCCGCCCGAAGGCCGGCAAGTGTAAGAGAAAGCCACGCTTCCCCAAGCCGGACGACTGCTCTGCAGAGGCAGCTGAGTGGGGCTGCAGCCGCCGCCGCTGCCGCGATGAGCCTTGGCCACTGGCCCCCACCTCCCGGGTTGGCAGTGGCAGCAGGTGGATGTCCTCCGGACGCACCCGCTGAGGGAGCACCACTTCCAGCTCAGCAGCGGTGACTCCTCCAACTGCTGCAAAGAATGGAAGAGAAAACACCAAATTAGTGGCACTGGTCCCATGCACCCCGCTCCTCGAGGATAACTGGCCAAGTAATAGGGGCTAGAGCCCCGTCCCGGGAATAATTCCATTCCGAGGCCATTCTCTGATCGTCCAGTGAGGCCAACTCCACCTCTTCTCCCCCCACCCCCCACCCCCTTGCAGCTGCCTAACGGAAAGCAAGCTAGGCGGTGTGGTGGAGAGGATCTGGACACAGCTTCTGACCTGGCTGCTTCAGCCTGGAAGCCCCCTCCTTCCCTTCCACCCCATCCCTGTTCTTCGGGTCACCCTCTCTGCTGCATTCGCCCTCCCAGCACACTGAGCCCGGGCCCTGCAGCCCCTTTCCACTGAGTGCTCAGGTTTCAAGCTCCAGACTCAACACACTGGAAATTCTGAACAAGCAGTGAAGACAATGGAGCCAAACAGGGAGATGATTTATATTTCCTTTCCGCATTGATGCCTAAATATACTTCTGAATGAGTGTCTCACTCACCACCGTCCCTCTCCCTCACCCCCACCCAAAATGGGTTTTTGCAATAAACCACACACGTTGCACTTCGCGAAAGTTAACCGAGTTTCTCGGAACGGAGGGAAAAGCAGAGGAGCACCAAGCAACTTCTGTACAAATTAAAGCAGGAGTGGAACAGCCTAAGAGTATCTAGCCACTTTGCGCATGGAGTTGGTACAACAGACCGGAACACGGGGATTGCTGAGAAAAGCCTCGGCCTCACACTTCAGCCCGGCAGCCTCCCTTCAGTCCCGCCATCCCTGTCACTGACAGGGAGCAATTCGCGTCCCAGCCCTTAGGAACAGGACCGAAACCAGGGACTGCTGCGGTGACCCCTGTTTGCGTGATGCTGCTGCTGTTGCTGCCGCTAAAGTTGGAGACAGAGCCTGATGTGGAAGGGATTGAGGGAGAGTTTGGAAGTGATGCTACACCGGCCAAGCTTCAGGGGGTGGGGAGGGCGCCCTGGAGGGGAAGTGGCAGTGGACAGAAAGGGGCAAAGGTAGGGAAGGAAAGAAAGAGCTACCTGCGCTTGTGTCCAATCCCCCAAACAACAGCAGCAGCAGCAAAGGAAATGAAAGAGGAGGTAGGAGGGAGCCGTCAAACATTGTATTTCAGTGGAGAAGCCCCACCGAACTTGTCTCTTGCAGCAGGAGGAGGTAGCGGTGGTGGCAGCCGCAGCGGCAGATCCCAAGCTGGAGTGAAGCCCTCCAGCCTTCGGAAAAATTAATTAGCGCTGCGGACAAACCCAACGTGGTAAATCCCAAACCCCGCCTCCCCGGGCAACAGCGGGCAGCGATTGGAAGTTGGCATTTCTCGTCTCCGCCTCCTGCTTTACTATTGGTCGGCGGAGATAAAAAGCAGGGTCATATGTTAGGTTGTAAGCAGTTTTTTTACACGTGGTTTTTGTGTAGTGACTGGCAACCTGGCGCCAGGTGGCGGACGAGAGTATACTCTACCTGGAGGAGAACCGGACACGGGAGAGGATCAGTTGTTATCTAGTCATTTATGGAAATCAGTATCACGGGGATCATGCGCTTTTCTCCTGTCTTGTTTATTCCCTTCCTTCAAAGCAAAACTGAACAAAAATCACCCCTCACAACTCCACTGTAAGATAATAAATAGTTTACATTCTTAAAGTATTTTTAAACATTTCACACTTATGATCTCACTTTATCCTTGAAGCAACCCTGTGAAATAAATATTAACCCCATTTTACAGATGACAAAACTGAAAAGAAATAGTTTATGAATTAGTGGCACATATATCCACCATTTTTAAAACTGTTGTGCATAGTTCCGAGACACAAAATCACGTAACTCTCCGATTTAGAACATTTCCCACTATTTATGCTATTAGATCTCCAGGGAGGATTCCACCACCTACCTTGACAATGTGTCCCAGAAAAACTGCATTAAACTGATGCATAAGTAAAAGCCACCACGGAATTCTAGGATAGTTTTCCCAGGGAGGGGGGAAGAAGGGAGACACTATGTACTACAAACCTATTTTTTTTATCGTTTATTTTCTTGCAATGAACAAAAGATAGCTGGAAAAGAGCTTGTCAGAATTATCAGAGTGAATGGAGCTTTAGAACTTATTGTGTGCAAAAGCATTGTGTTGAGCTCTAAAGATACAAATAAAAAAAACAAGACAGCCCTTGCTCTCAAGGAGCTCACATTTCAATAGAGAAGAGGACTCAGATGGAAGGTTTCAGCTGCGAATCAGATGGAAGTTCCCATGGTCTTTAGAGTACAGAGGCAAAACAGATGGTGATGCTTCTTTTTTAGGTTCATTGCCACTGATAAAATTACATCAGTTTTTGATGTTAAACCATTTGACAATGCCAAGATCTTTGGTGACAAATACACTTTTATGAGTCTTTTTTAAGTGGCTGTAGCACCGGTAGAAGCAGTTGCAAAGCCACATCGCCATGGGGGTTGCTTCCCAGGGTGATTGCTGCTGACACTTGACTGGGAGTGCTTCCATTCCCAAGATTCTTGGGTTCAGACTCAATCAATAAACATTTATTAGGCACCAACTATATGCCAGGCACTAAGGTAAGCACTAGGATATAAAGAAAGGAAAAAGT
Source organism: Petaurus breviceps papuanus (assembly GCF_028583685.1). NCBI lineage: Eukaryota > Metazoa > Chordata > Mammalia > Diprotodontia > Petauridae > Petaurus > Petaurus breviceps. The sequence goes on along the minus strand of NW_027186296.1, from coordinate 50,540,524 downwards.
AGGGCGGCTAGGTGGTGCAGTGAGTAAAGCGCCAGACCGGAGTCAGGAGGACCTGAGTTCAGACACAACACCCACACAAAAAAACTAGCTGTGTAACCTTGGGCAAGTTATTTAACCTCAATTGCCCTCCAAAAGGCATGTATATACATAGAATAAAGTGGAAATAATCAATGGAGGAAAGGTACTAAAATGAAAGGGTCTCAGAAATGGACTTCCTGTAAAAGGTGGGGTTTTAGCTAGGACTTAAAGGCAGAGGGAAAGTCTTCCAGACATGAGGGACAACCAGTGAAAATGACTAGAGTCAGGAGATGGAGTTTCTTTTTCACAAAAACATCAGGAAGTCAATATTACTTGATCATAGAATATTAAGGGGTGGGTAATGCATCAGAAGACTGGAAAGGTAGGGACAGTTGGTTATGAAGGTCTTTGTCAAACACATTGTTTTATATTTCTCCTGGAAGTGATATGTCAATAGTTGTGCATGTGTGTGCCCTCAATTGCATATTCGCCCATGATATGGTCACACTTCTGTTTTAGGCTTTTTTTTTGGAGGGGGGAGGGCAGGGCAATTGGGGTTAAGTGACTTGCCCAAGGTCACATGGCTAGTGTCAGGTGTCTGAGGTCACATTTGAACTCAGGTCCTTCTGACTCCAGGGCCGATGCTCTATTCACTGCACCACCTAGCCACCCCTCACACTTCTTCTGCTTTAGGAAGATCGCTTTGGGGGCTAGGTCTTGGGCTGGCTCCATTCAAGTCAAAGGGGTGATTATAATCAAGTCAGTGTTAGTGGTGATTTGGCTTCACTAGTTCTCATAAGGCAGGTATGTTTCTCGACTTCTTCAGCACTAGACTGTCTCATCTCCCCAGATGAAGACTGTGAAGACTGGACTGGAAGTAGGACTAGTGGTACGCAGGGTGCTATTATCACTTCCAGGGTTCCTGTGCCTATCTACTCGATGGTGGCAGTTCGATAGTAGTTATGGTTGCTAGAAACAAGGGATGTGGGCTCCTTCTCCACATGAGTGGTGGGATGTTCTATTCTGAGGGATCATGTTTTTTTACTTATCTGTATTTACTTGCCCTTCCTTGAAGAGAAAATAAGTTAGCCTATGATAACAGTAGTGTTAAACTCAGTCATATGAGGATCCTTGCACCATATTGACTTAGAAAAACACATATTAGGGGCAGCTAGGTGGTGCAGTGGATACAGCACTGACCTTGGAGTTAGGAAGACCTGAGTTCAAAACTGATCTCAGACACTTATGAGCTGTGTGACTCTGGGCAAGTTACTTAACCCAGATACCCTTTCCCCCTCCCCCAGAAAAGTAAAACCACATGTCAATGCTCTTTGTATTCTACTGTATTTTTAATTTATTTTGTTAAATATTTCCCAGTTACATTTTATTCTGATTTGAGCAGCACTTGGGAGTGTGGGGCCTGTGGACTGCATTTGACAGCTCTGATCTAGAGTAGCAAATGACTACTAGTAATAAGGATACTTCCAGAATGGCTAAGACTAACCCTGAGAAGAAGGAACTCTCTGGACTTATTCACATGGACAAATCCCATGTCCATTGATGGGTTTCCTGAAATGGAAATAGCCATTCTTGTTTAGGGGCCATACGGAAGCTGTTTACTATGGGGGAGATTGCTAGAAAGTTGAACTGGACCTGGGAGACTTTGCTTGTACTTTGCTAGAAAGTACCACAAAGTCTGGAATGAAGAGATTTTCTTTTATCCTTCAAAGACCTGGGACTTCATCCTTTAGAGAACCCCTATACAAATTGCACCCTTACCTAATGTCTTCAAGAGTGCTTGAAGCTCACAGAGGTTGCATGACTTGCCCATGGTGGTTAGTGTCAGAGGCAGAACTTAAACTAAAGTCTTTCTTGCTCCAAGTGAAGTAGTCTGTCTAATTTACACATGGTTTCTTGCTTCTATTGTTGTTGTTACTGAGTCATTGTGGTCGTGTCTAATGCGTCACGTCGTTATTTGGGGTTTTCTTGGCAGAGATACTGGAGTGGTTTGCCATTTCCTTCTTCGGCTCATTGTACAGATGAGGAAACTGAGGCCAGCAGGATTATGTGATTTTGCTAGTGTCTGAGGCCAGATTTGAACCAGGAGAGTCGAAGATCCTGACTCTCCAGGTATAGCACTCTATACACTGTGCCACCTAGCTCCCCCTTCATAGACATTTCTAAATACTATATTTTTTTGTTCATGTACATACTTTTTGTCCTTTGGCTAAAAATAAAATACTGTGGTCTTCTGTGTATGGCAACAGGACTAAGAAGGAAAAAAAAGGGAGGGAAAGATGCTAAAATTGGGCATCCAGTTACTATGGCAGTAGCAGAAGGAGGAGAGGTAACAAGATCAGTTGCATTAAATCTTTATTCTAGAAAGCCACACAGGTGCAGGAACTGTTTGGGAGACTCAGTGGCAGAATTTAAGGTTTATTGAGGAGAATGCAGAAAATAGTGAAAGATGAAAGTCATTGGGCAAAGGGCAAGTGTCCCTGGATGGTTCTAAGAAGTATCTGGAGTCTCCATGCTGACTGAGATCAATAAAGCAAATGAGTCATGTTAAAATCTTTTCCTTTTGGTGTAAGGAGAGAAGAAAAATGCTATGAGCTGTGTGCTTCATGGGCTTCCGGGTATAATTATTGGCTATCTAATTTTATATCCCTGACCAAATAAAATAGAAGAAAAGTGAAACAAGTAAATACAGTGTTCAAATCTCTTTTTAAAAAATAATGATAACACATATACTCACAAAATTATCTCTCAAAGAACTATCTCTTAATTAATTTTTGTTTGGGAACCCAGAACTTAAAATTTCACTACTGAATTGTATAAATTGGATGAGGGAATGAGAGATGTGAAGACAACTTGTCCTAGTTTCCAGTATCCAGAGGGTTTAACAAACAGGAAAATTTCAGGGTAGGGGCATTCTAAATAGTTCTGATGACTGTGAAATCTTTGTTAGTGAATTATTTCATTATTGCTATTAATATGTTTCTTGAGGAGTTTTTGGGATCTTTTTTAGGAGGTGATCGGTGGATTCTTTCAACCTCTATTTTGCCTTCTGGTCCTAAAACATCAGGTCAGTTTTCTTGGAGAACTTCCTGGAGGAAGACTTCTAGGTTCTTACTTTATCATGGCTTTCAGGTATTCCAATAATTTTTAAATTATCTCTCCTGGATCTATTTTCCACGTCAGTGGTTTTTCCCATGAGATATTTCCTTTTGCCTTCTATTCTTTCATTTGTTTGGATCTATTTAATAGCATCTTGATTTCTCATAAAGTCATTAGCTTCCATTTGCTCCAATCTAATTCTGAAGCAACGATTCTCCTCATTGAGCTTTTGAGATTCTTTTTCCATCTGGCAAATTCGGCTTTTTAAGGCATACTTCTCCTCATTGCTTTTTTGAGCCTCTTTTGCCATTTGAGTTAGTCTGTTTTTTAAGGTGTTATTTTCCTCAGTCAGGCTGTTGACTCTCATTTCATAATTTTCTTGCAGTGTTCTCATTTCTTTTCCCAATTTTTCCTCCATTTCTCTTATCTGCTTCTTAAGGTCCTCTATGGCCTGTAACCAGCTCATATTTTCCTTTGAAGTCTTTGGTGCAGGAGTTCTGACTTCACTGTTTTCCTCCTGTTCCATGCTTTGCTCCTTTTGGTCCCCAAAATAGGAGTCTAATGTTGGAATCTTCTGTCTGCTTTGTTTCCTTTGCCTGGTGATGTCGCCCCTCAGTCACTTGACCCCTGGGCTTTTTGCCACAGTAGGACTCTGCCACCAGACAGGGGAGCTTTTGTCCCAAATTCTGGGGTTTTCTCAGCTTTCGGAGGTATTAGATGGGTGCCCTCTCTGAGGTCTCCACATGCTCTGGCAAGCTGGACACACACCCCAGGACCTCCACCCTAGACTGCAATCCAGATCCAAGCAGGTTAAAGCAAGAGCTATTACCCCTCAGACTGGTTGCTTGGTCCCCATACACTCTGCAGGCCAGGACCTGAAGCTGCCAGGTGGTGCTGGCTGGTTGTGCCAGCATATCAGCGGCTTCTCGCCCCAGGGACAAAAGGCATGCACTCCCACTTACGGGGTCCCAAAGTCCAGACTGCACTGACCTCTCACTATGTCCTTCACATCTATGTGTTGATAAATCTGGAAATAGCCACAGCTACTGCTGATCTGGAATCCCTCTGGCCAGTGGCTGGTCAGGCCTGCCCTGGGGCTAAACCTTCCATGGGGCTAGGCTCAGCTCCCAGAGTGCTGCACTGGCCACTGCCAGACTGCCAGGCTGTCCTCAGCAGGAGGTTAGCTTCTCTGTGTCATTTTGTGGGTTTTGCAGCTCCAAAGTTTGTTTAGAGTCCCCTTTTTACATGGATTGGGGAAAGTAGAAGCTGGAGCAGTGGGGAGGTCCTACTTCTACTCCCCCATCTTGACTTCACCCCCCTAATAACATGTTTCTTGAAGGGAGGAAACATCATTTATTAAATACCTACTCTGTGACAGGCACTGTTCTAAACTCTTTACAAATATTTCATTTGATCCTCCCAACAACCACAGGCAGCAGAAGATATTATTTTCCCATTTTATGGTTGAGGAAATGGAGGCTAACCAAGCTTAAGTAACTTGTCTAGGGTCCTGCAGCTAGTAAATATCTGAGGCTGGATTTGAACTCAGGTCTTCCTAACTCCTAACTTCCAAAACTCTATACACCAACCTGCCTAGATTCTTTCCATGAATGGACAGTATATGTCTTCCACAAAGGATTTGCTATAAAAAAAGCTGGCAACCAAGCTTGTCATTATTAAAGACCTGCAAAATAGGAAAAAACAAGCAAAAGGCCCACAAATCTGCTAGAGTTTTTTTTTTGTTTTTCCCTCTGCGTGGGAGTTAGTAACCTCAGCTGGGAAGCTTTCCATGATATTTTGATAACTCAAGAAATTATTGCAAGATGGCTCTCTCCCAGATCACCAATGGTCTCTTAATTACAAAATTCAATGACTTTTTTTTTAGTCATTTTCCTTGAGCTCTTTGGAACATTTAATGTTTTACTAATACCTTTTCCTCCTTGAAACTTTCTCTCCTTTGTGACTCATATCACTGCTCTCTTGATTTTTCTCTTACTTCTATGAGAATTCTTCATAAGTTTCTTTCTCTGGTTCACCTTCCTCTTCCCATGCTCTAAGTATCAATGTTAACAAAGTGCAGGGGCCAGCTCTTCCTGGCTAGAGAGCTGATTGTTAGCTTTTCTACATGAGCATTTTATACCTCAGAAATCACCAGAAGCTACAAATCAGGGATTGATTTATTGTTTTGTTGCCTACACTTAATAAAATGAAGAAACTATTAATAATGCAGATTAAATTTAAAAATGGGTTGCACATACCGCTGATAGGTCTGTATCCCAAAGAGATTTTTTCTAAAAAGGAAAAGGAGCCTATTTGCACAAAGATATTTATAGAAAATCTTTTTTCTGGTGGCTAAGAACTGTAAGTTGAAGGGATGCCTATCAATTGGGAAATGTATTAACAAGTTGTGGTATATGATTATATTGGAATACTATTGTATTATAAGAAATGTCAAGCAGGATGATTTCAGGAAAACCTAGAAAGATTTACATGAACTGATACAAGGTGAAGTGAACAGAACCAGGAGAATGTTGTACATAATAACAACATCATGTGGCCATCAACAATACAAGGATTCAAAACATTCTAAGGGACTAACAATGAAAAATGTTATCGACCTCCAGAGAAAGAACTGATGTCTGAATACAGACTGAAGCATATTATTTTTCTCTTCCTTCTTTCTTTCCTTCCTTCCTCTCTTTCTTTCTTTCTTTTTTCCTTCCTTCCTTTCTCTCTTTCTCTTTCTCCCTTCCTTCCTTCCTTCCTTCCTTCCTTTCTTTCTTTTTCTTTCTTCTTTCTTTCCTTATTTCTTTCCTTTCCTTATTTCTTTCTAAAGCCTTCTTGCACAAAATGACTAATGTGAACACTTTTTACATGATTGCACATGTATAACCTATATCAAATTGCTTACCATCTCGGGGGGACAGAGGGATAGAATTTGGAACTCTAAACATGTTTTAAAAGTTAAAAATTGTTTTTACATGTAATTGAGGGGAAAATAAAATATTATTTTTTAAAAATGGGTTGCACTTTTTCAAGGGGAACTGTCAAAGTGTTAAACATATACCAGCACAAAAGTATAAATTCATTCTCTCTCTCTCTCTCTCTCTCTCTCCTCCCTCTCATGCTATCTCCGTCTCTCCTTTCTCCCTTAGATGCCTCATCTAATCACATAGTTTTAATTATATAGATAACTTTTATTAATTTATTTCCTTCTCCAATCTCTCTCCCTGACTTCTAGTCCCACACTTTGAGTTGCTTATTAGATATCTCCACCTAGATGACTTTCAGACATCTTAAACCCTACATAGTCAGAGATGGTGTCCTGCTCCTGCTCCCAACTTCTCCACTTTTGTTGTTGAGGCTACTGTATAAGATATGGATTTGAGAGGTGAGAGATTGGATGCAGAATGACCAATTAGGACCCTGTCACAGTATTCTAGGTGCCAGAAAATGAAGGCATAGACTAGGGTGATAACCATTTGAGTAGAAATAAAGGGACTGACAGGAGATTTTAAGGAAATAGAAATGACAAGACAGCAACTTATTGGAAGTAGAAGGGCAAAGGCAGAGGATGAGTCCTTAAAATGAAACTAGAACGTAAAAGCAAATTGCAGCTAAGTGTAAGGATGGATCACAGGTTCTCCTTTGAAAGGCAGATAAAGGCATTTACAGAATTGGTTTTATCCTGAATCCAAAGACAACAAAAAACATCATTTCATGGGACACTTAGTCATCATGTTTTTTCAGTGCTAATGATAAGCATTTGCAAAAAGACCACCATGAAGATAATTACTGCTTATGTGCTAACATCTGTTGCAGAGGTTGAAGAGGTGGAGAAATTCTCCCCCAAAACTGGATAAGAACTTCAAGATTAAATTAAAATACTCTTCAAAGCAAAAGTGGGCATAGGGGGAAGACAGTGAAAATATACTGAAAACATGATTAAGGAATAAGAAATACTAAGGGCTAAAGTTTGCTCATAGACCACACAGAAGTTTCATACCTATATATCATGAACACTATCTACAGGAAAATTTAAAAACACTTTTAAAAAAGTAACAAGTGTCCGAGGCTGGTGAGCATCAATATTTTTCCTTAAACCTGTGATTTCATCTTTGTAAGAGATTTCTAATAATACTGTTCTACAACTTAGAGTCTTAGAAAGTTTCCTAGGGCACTGAGAGACTAGGTAACTTGGCATAGGGTCACAAGGCCAATATGCGTCAGAAGACTAACCTGGGTCTTCCTGAGTACAAATCCAACTTTCTATCAAATAATATCATAAAAATGAAATGTATTTTAATATAGGAAATGTCTAGTTACTTATGTTGGAGTCCTTTCCAAATCAGTAGTCTGTGTATAGCTCAATCACCATAGATACAGAGCTGAGAGGTCACCTAATTCAATTCTCTCATTTCATAGATGAGAAAACTGAGGCTTGGAGAGATTATGTGAGGTGTCTAAGGTCACACTGGTAGCAAGTGGCAAAGAAATTAAATAGGTCCTAGGACTGCAAATTCAGTACCTATTTCATCATATCAAACCAATGTTTTTTGAATTTTTTAATCTTTTTTAGATAAAAGTTAATACTCAATTATAAGAAAAAAACCAACAAGATAACAGTATATAATTGAGGCAACTCTAACTTATTTCAAAGTCTCAATGTTCTGAAGGAAACTTAACCTATATAAATCAATTGCCCCAAAAGAGTCCAAAAGAACCCAGGGAAAATCCTCCTTAGCCAAGTGGGGATTCAGACTAACCAAGGGCAATAGCAGTTTAAAATATAAACTTTTTGTAAACTCCTCTTAGAGATGAAGATGGTGGAAATTTATAAGCAGTATTGCCTGAGAAAAGTCATTAAGTAGTGAGGAGAAAAAAACTGTTTTTGTAAATTCTTTTATTTTAAACTTAAATACAAAATGAGAAAAGGGAGGGGGGAGGACCACTACCATGTACACAGCAGACCATAAGTGAGGAATCATTATAAAACAATAAATTGCCATTTCAAGAACACCTGTATAATAAATGCCATACCTTGTTTTCAGAACTGCCCTGCATTTCTTTGCTTTCTTGTTGGTTTTCTTTTTATCTCTGCTGTGCATTTTTTACTTTATTTTTTCCTCTCCCTCCCCCCATTCCCCTAATGAAGGCTACAAGTAAGCATGGATATAGACAGACAGACAGACAGACAGACAGACAGACAGACAGACAGACAGACAGATAGATAGATAGATAGATAGATAGATAGATAGATGGATGGATGGATACACACACACACACACATAGACACACATATGCATATACATAGAGATCTATAAACATATGCATATATATATACTCATACACATATATGTAAGACTATACTATACTTATTTCCTCTTATCATCTATTTCTCTGAAGGCAAATAGTATCTTCCTTCATAAGTCCAAGTCTTTCCATGTTTTTCTGATACAACTACCGTGTTTCCCCGATAATAAGACCTATCCCGAAAATAAGCCCTCCCCTTACTGTGTAAGATTCCTCTAAAATAAGCCCTCCCCCGAAAATAAGCCCTATTGAGATTGCTACTGTAGTGAAGGTGATCCCCTGCGCTACACGCTACATTACGGTACCCTCTGTATGCACCGTCTGCCCCCCCCCCGGAAACGCACGCCGCGCTCCGAGCTGCATCCAATCAGAGCTGCAGCAGTGAGCGCGTCATCCTGTTCTTTATTGAATTCATTATTGAATAAAGGTACATTTTTTTGTTCACATTTACCTGTTTATTAAAATTGCTCTCAATGTTCATTAAAATAAGCCCTCCCCTGAAAATAAGCCCTCTGGTGTTTTTCTGTCCAAAAAAATAATAAGACAGTGTCTTATTATCAGGGAAACATGGTAGCTCATCATATCATATACCACAGCAATATTGCAACCCAATTACATCCTACCTGAGAGATTGTCTAAGAAAGTCTTTTCTCCTCAATTTTCTGCATTTTTTCTATTCTTGGCTACATAGGTTTTATTTATCCAAGAAAATTTTAATTTAAAATAATAAAAATTATCCTTTTTATATCACACCTTATAATTTAAGGCCTGATACTGATGAATCTACTTCCTTTACATCTTCACAAAGGCTTTTTCTGTTTTGCCTCTATATCTATCTAATTCTTCACATCTTTTTTTCCCTGTTTCTTTGAAGTTCCTGACCTTTTGTACTTCCAAATGAACTTTGTTATTAATTTTTTTCTAACTCAGTTTTTTTTAGTAATTTTAAATGACATTTAATTAAATAAAATTGTCGTTTTAAATATTATATTGGCTTTACCTACCTATGAACAATAAATATTACTTCAAATATGTAGATCTAACTTTATTTGTATAAAAAGTGTTTTATATTTATTTTCATGTAGTTCCTGTGTCTGTTTTGGCAGGCATACACTCAGGTATTTCATACTATTTAGGTATTTTAAATGGTCTAAAACAATATTAAATAATATTTCTGACAAATAGTGTGGTTTCTCTACTTTTCATCTTTTTTTTTTTGCTTTTTTGAAGGCTATTGGGGTTAAGCAACTTGCTCAAGGTCACATGGCTAGCAAGTGTTACGTGTCTGAGGCCAGATTTGAACTCACGTCCTCCTGACTCCAGGGCTGGTACTCTATTCACTGTGCCACCTAGCCGCCCCTGTTTTTCACTTTTGATTAAATCTATTTTAATTTTAACTTTGTCTGAGGTCATGATTACTATCTCTGCTTTTTTTACATAATAAATCCTACTCCTGCCCTTTATTTTATCTTTGTATATATCTCTTATTTTTATGTTTCCTGAAAACAACACATTGTTAAATTCAAACTTTTAATCTGCTATCCATTTCTGTTTTACAGGTTAATTCATCCCATTCACATCAAAGCTACAATTACTTGCTGTTTTGTTTTGTTTTTGCTAGGTAATCATGGTTAAATGACTTACCCAGGGTCACAGAACTAGTATCAAGTGTCTAAGGCTGGATTTGAGCTCAGGTTTTCCTGACTCCAGTGCTGGTACTCTATCCACTATGCCACCTAGCTGTCCCTACAATTACTTGTTGTATGTTTTCCACCTTCCTATTTTTCCTCATTATCCTTCTTACCCTATTTGCCCTATCTCTCTTCATGCCTCTGTTTTACTTCTACCCACTCTCTCGTTCTCCTATTTCTTAACCTACCCACCCCTCTAAAAATCCCTCCATTATTCTCTCTCCTGACCCTCTCCCCTTGCCCACTAATTTCTTTAGAAGACCTTTATACCCTTCTGGATCTATATGTTGTTTCTTCTTTAAGCCATTCCTGATGCTATTATGGTCCCCACACTCCCCACACTCCCCACTACTAGCTTCTTCTATATCAAGTTTTCCTTTTATGCCTCATTTGTATGAGAGAATTATTCCTTTTTATATCTCCCTACACAGTTTTATTATTTTTAGAATCATCCCATCATAATCAGTTCAACCTTTCCTTCAAACTACCTCAATAAAGATGACAATCAAATAGTTCTGCTGATATTTTCACATATACAAAGTAAACAATTTGACCTTATTTAGTTCCCTATAATTGGTCTTTAAAGTTTACATTATATTTCCCCTGGATGTTATATGTTGAATTAAGTTCTAGGGTTTTTTTTTCCTCACAAAAACCTGACAGTCTTTGAGTTCATTAAATGTTTGCTTTTTTCATTCATGGTTATAATGAACTTTGCTGGGTAAATTACCCTTGGTTGTAACCCAGGTTTTCTGCCCTATAGAATATAGTATTCCAAGATCTATGGTCCTTCAGTGTAGTAACTGTTAGGTCTTGTGTAATCCTTATTGTAGCTCTATGATATATAATTTTTTTTCTTGTTGTTTCTAATATTTTCTCCTTAAGTTGGGAGTTTTGAAACTTGGCTATGATATTCCTGTAAGTTTTCCTCCTGAGATCTGTTTCAGGTGGTGATTGGTGAATTTTTTTTCTATTTCTACTTTGCCTTCTTATTCTAGAATTTCAGGGCAATTTTCCTTGATAATTCCTTGTATTATGGTATCAAGATTCTTTTTATTGTAATTTTCAAGTAGTCTGACTATTCTCATTATTTCTCCTTGACCTGTTATCTAGATCAGTAGTTTTTCTTTTGAGATGTTTTATTTTCTCTTCTATTTTTTCACTCTTTTGATTTTGTTTTATGATTTCTTGGTGTCTTGGAGTGTCACTAACTTCTTCTTGCCCTATTCTAGTTTTCAAGAAATTGTTTTCTTCCTTAAGATTTGATTCTTTATTTCCAGTTGGTTAACTTTCTTTTCATAATTTTCTTGGTTTTCTTGGATTGATCTTTTTTTTCTAATTTTTCCTCAATCTCTCTTATTTGATATTTAAAATCCTTTTTAAGTTCTTTCAAGAACTCTTTTTGCACTTAGGGTAATTTGACATTTCTCATTGAAAAAGGAGTGGCTTTTTTAGCTCCATTATCTTCCTCTGAATATGAACCCAGATTTTCTCTATCCCCAAAGTAACTATCTGTGGTAGGGTTCTTGCTCCTTTGCTTACTCATTTTTATTTTATTTTGTTTTAGTAGCTATTAGTGTAATAAAGTTACAGTTCTGAGGTAAAAGTCTCAGGTCCTTCTTACTGTTATTTTCTGAGGTCTGTCTTGGGGTCCAACCTCAAGCTCTCCTCTCCACTCCTAAGCCATGGCTAGGGCCCCCAGCCATACTGTCCCACCAATGATTTTGCTCCCTACAGTCCCTAAGGTGTCCGCAAACTACAGCTGTCCCCTCTGCCCTGGAAATGAAACCAAGGACTCTGCTCTCCTGTAAGTGCCCAGAGTCAACAGGGTCCCTACCCTTTGCTACTATAGTCATCAGTTATGTGCCAATTCCTTCTCCTCATAGCCACAGCCTGGAATACATCACAACTATGCTTGGCATCCATCAATAGTGGAAGGTCCTTTCTATCTTCTCCTACTCAGCTTACTGTCTTCGAGATGAAAATTTCTAAGGTTGAAGCTGCCTCTCAACCCAGTTGCCCCCCAGGGTTTATTGTTCATTGATTTGTCAGAGTTGACCTAGAGGTGTTTGCAATTCACTCATGCCAAACCTCCATGTCTGGAGGTTTGGGCCTTTCCTGGGGTCTTCTCAAATTGTCTTAGGAGGACATCTGCTTTATCTAGTGCTTATTTCTGCTCCTCTGAGGCTATGTTCTGTCTTTTTTGTGGAGAAAATCTGAAGAGCTGTAAGTTTTCTGACCTACTCTACTATCTTCCCAGAACCATCCCCTCCCCCAAAAAATTACAAACCTTGATAATAAATTAGATTATTATAAAGGCATATAAAGATGAAACAAGAAAAAAGACAAGTATTGAAGGCAAAATGGAAAAAATATATGAACATTTTTATAGCAACCTCTTTTCTTCATAAGTGACAGTAGAGCCACCACATTTGGATTCTAAACCAAACTGCCCAAAGTGCTGCATGAAAAAGTAGCAACGGTACTAAGAAAACAAAGATGAAGAGAGAACTGAACTAAACCAAGTATACATAGACAACCTCTATCTTGAAGATTAAACAATTTTAACAGTGTTGAGGGACTAATTTTCAAATTTTATTACTAATAAAAGATTGTAGAGAAGAAGAATCTCAAGAATTATTATCATGTAAATATATGATCAGGAAAGGATGCATAGAAAGAAAGTTATAATCAAAGGACATCCACCCTACTGGTATACATAAACTGCCAAGAGACCTAGAGGAAAGTCCCCAGAAAGTAAATGAACACTTGTTGGAGGATTTATATTACACATGGATAAAATCCATGCAGGATAAGAAAATGTGGATGGTCATGATCTGTATCAGAGAATGAAGTGCCCATATTTGTGATATCACAGATCAATTGAGGTATCAAAATAAATTGCTAAATTCTTAGTGTTGCTTTGGAAAGGGAAAGAACTATCTCAGAATATTGCTAACAGAAGCCAAATAGCAAAAACTACGTCACAACACATACTTACCTAGATATGACTAGTCAAAAGCTTCCCTTTTACACCTTCTTCAGAGCAATTTTCTCTGATTTCCTTCTGTAATGGGAATGTAAATTTTTAAGATCTTCCCTGCCCCTAGGCTAAAGTGCACCTGGAGCCTGGAGTGGGAGGCTTGTTTTTCAGTAGATACTTCTTGATTGGCCAGTGGGTCCAGAAGGTTGTTACATTCTCTGAGCCAGGAGAAGGCTATATAAACCCTGATGTGTAGCTTTGTTTTAGGGCTCACTTTGAGAAGCGTTCTGTGATTTGATCAGATGAAATTCTGAGAAGCTGTTGTGTTGTTGAGAGCCCCCCCTCGGCTTTGAAAAACCCAGATGTTGATTTGGTATGGATGTAATGGTTGGACAGTTTGGAAAACTGTCTACTTGATCTGTTTCTCTGTCTTGATAATTTTGTCTGTATATTCTGAAGTTCGGGGTGCTGACCTCTTTCCCCTGAACTAGGTAAATGATACATATTTGACTGATTAAAGTAAGCTTGTTAACCCATTTTGAGTTGCTTTCCTTTAACAAAGCAGATCTAAGAACCTGTGTTGGCAGCGACCCTGGGGATGCTGGGGTGCTTGCTGCTACACCTTCTAAAAACCTTTGAAATTAATTTACTTGTTCAGGGTTATACTGATCAAACTACCAAAAAATATTTTATAGAATTAGAAAAAGCAACAACAAAATTCACATGGAAGAACAAAATGTCTAAAATATCAAGGGAATTAATGAAAAGAAATGCAAGGTAAGGTGGCCTAGCTGTACCAGACCTTAAATTGTATTATAAAGCAGCAATCATCAAAACTACTTGATACTGGCTAAGAAAAAGAGTGGTGAATCAGTGGAAAAGGTTAGGAATACAAGAAGCAATAGTCAATGACTATAGTAATCTATAATAGTAATATAGTAATATTATAATAGATAATAGTAAAAATCATATATAATAATAATATAGCAATGACTATAATAATCTGATAAATCCAAGACTCTAGCTTCTTGGATAAGAATTCACTATTTAACAAAATCTTCTGGGAAAATAGGATGGTAGAAACTAAGTATACACCAACATGTTGCATCATATACCAAGATAAAGTCAAAATGGGTACATAATTTAGATTAAAAGGCTGCTACTATAAGCAAACTAGGAGAGCAAGGAATAGTTTACTGGTCAGATCAATGGAGAAGGGAAGATTCACGACCAAAGAAGAGATAGGAAACATTATAAAATGCAAAATGGATGATTTTGATTACGTTAAATGGAAAAGGTTTTGCACAAACAAAACCAATGCAACCAAGATTAGAAAGGAAGCAGAAAGCCAGGAAACAATTTTTACATCTAGTATGTCTGATAAAGACCCCATTTCAAAAATATATAGGGAACTGAGTCAAATTTATAAGAATACAAGTCATTCCCCAATTGACAAATGGTTAAAAGATATGAAGAGGCAGTTTTTAGAGGAAGAAATTAAAACTATCTATATCATATGAAAAAGTGCTTTAAAGCACTATTGATTAGAGAAATGCAAGTCAAAACAACTCTGAGGCACCACATCATACCTATCAGATTAACCAACATGACAAAACAGGGAAATGATAAATGTTGAAGAAATTGTGAAAAAATTGGAACTCTAATGCATTGTTGGTAGAGCTGCAAACTGATCCAACCATTCCAGAGAGCAATTTGGAACTCTTCCCAAAGGGCTATAAAACTGCATAATCTTTGATCCAGCAATACCACTTCCAGGTCTATATCCCAAAGAGATCATAAAAATTGGAAAAGGACCCACATGTACAAAAATATTTATAGTAACCCTTTTTGTGGTTTGCAAAATACTGGAAATTGAGGGGATACCTATCAACTGGGGAATGGCTGAACAAGCTATGGTATATGGATGTGATAGAATACTATTATGCAATAAGAAATGATGAACAGGCAGATTTAACAAAACCCTGGAAAAACTTGTATGAATTAATACGAAATGAAAGGAGCAGAACTGGGAAAACATTGTACATAGTATCAGCAACATCGTGTGATAGTCAACTATGAATGACTCAGCTCTTCTCAACAACACAGTGATCATGAAGGAAAATGCTATCCATATCCAGAGAAAGAGCTTTGGAGTCTGGATGTAGACTGAAGCATACTATTTGCATTCCTTTTCTTTTGTTGTTTTGTTTTGTTTCTTCGTTCTTGTGTTTCCTTCCATTAGTTCTAATTCTTCTTTACAACATGACTAAAGTGAAAATATGTTTAATATGAATGCATAAGTAGAGCCTATATCAGATTACTCCTATCTTGGGAAGGAGGGGGAGAAAATCTGAAACTCAAAATCTTATGGAAGTGAATGCTG
Source organism: Petaurus breviceps papuanus (assembly GCF_028583685.1). Classification (NCBI taxonomy): domain Eukaryota; kingdom Metazoa; phylum Chordata; class Mammalia; order Diprotodontia; family Petauridae; genus Petaurus; species Petaurus breviceps. The sequence goes on along the minus strand of NW_027186296.1, from coordinate 50,525,019 downwards.
AAAACTAAAAATTAATTTATTTATTTTTTAAAAAAGCAAAAATTAAACACCTTTGAGATAACCTTGAACAATTCATAATTATAATAGTAATGGTAATAATAATATGTAGCTCCTTAAAATTATAAAGGGTTTTATATCTTACTTAATCATCACAATAATCCTGTGTGATAGGTAGAATAAGTGTCATTACACTCATTGTACATATCGTAGTGCATTAGAATTTCCACCTGGAAAGGACTTTGTAGATCATCAAGCCAAATCCTCTCATTTTACAGATGAAGAAACTGTGGTCACAGAGGTTAAGTAATTTCGTCAAGGCCGTGTAGCTAATAAATGGCAGAGCTGTGACTCCAACCCAAGTCTCATCACTATAAGCCCACTGATTTTTCCCACTAGGGATAATAAAACCTTCCAGGTGGTTTTGGCTATCTCCAGAAGAATGGCAGTCTGAATCCAATTTATCCATCTTCCGGGAAGCTCAAGAGAGTTCAAGCTTCCCATCTGAGCTTTTGGAACAGAGCCGTTTATTGAGCTCACAATCAACAAAACTCATAAACTTTTCAGTTTGTCCACCTGCTTCATGTCACTGGCTTCATTCTGATAGTAAGTGATCTTTTCTATATAAATCTCCCAGAAATTGGCATGAACTATGTTAATTATATCTACTTGATGATGCACTCTGGAAGACTGGAGTTATCATTATTATTATTGAAAGAAGCCAGCCCATGAGGCAGTGCAACAGATATTTGGACTCTGCAACACACGGTGTAAACAAAGGGGAGACTTGCAAATCAGAAATAAAACATTCACTTTAAAAAAATGGAAAGGATTTCCCTCTTTAGCTGCACCTTCAGACCATTTTTTTCTAACTACCCTTCAGAATTTTCTTCACTATATGATCAGCTAGCTCAATTGATATATACATAGAGCTAGCAAGTCCATAATAAGATGTAGTTTTTATCTTATGCTTCTAGAATCAAATATATTATTCTTCATTTGATTATCTAAACCTATCAAAACCTGGCTCCAACCTAACTTTCTAACCTTATTATGCATTACTTAACTTTCTGCACACTACAATCAAGCCAAACAGGCCTCCTTGCTCTTTTGTACACATAACACGCCTTCTTCCATCTTTGTTTCTTTGTATGGGGTGGTTCTCTCTGCCTAGAATGCATTTCTACCTCACAGAATATCGTGCTTACTTCAAAATTCTGCTCAAGTGATATATTTTCATGATGCCTTTCCTGATGTTCCTAACTGCTAGTTCTCACTCCCCACAAAAAAAAAAAAGTTTATTTTGTGCTTACTTTGTAAATACTAATATAAAGTGGCACCATATACATATAAGGTAAGTCTCATTAGCTCAAAGGAGCAGAAACAAGGATAGTTGTGAGAGACATTGACAAAGCAGCCCCACATAGAAAAGGAACTTAAGAATAAAAAATGGTCAAAATTGTCCTGGTTCCTAGCATCTAGGTTGTATATGCCTGACATGAGGACTTTATTTTATCAACATGAGATATAAGTGAGTCATTTCAGGGAAGCTTTGGACCAGTAGGGTAGGTCAGAGGTCACAGAGCTCAGAACAGAACTGAGCTCAAAGTAGAGCTGAAGTCAGGTGAGGCCTTTCTTCAACTGCATCAATAATATATATATATATAGGATATAGTATATGATACATGATATTATACTATATTGTATTATATTATACTATACTATATTATATAACAGATATATTATAATAACATATTAATTAATATATAAAATTATATAATATATATGTATATCTGAATCTATGACTACAAGTTTCCCTGTGCTGGACCTTGTTCTTATTAATTGAGTTTAAGATCATCGTTTTGGAGATATTTTTAATTGTTTGTATTTGTTTGGTTTTTGGTTTGCTGTAGTACACTGCTGACTCATTTTTACTAACAGCTCAGAAAAACTCACAGATCATTTTCACACAAAATGTTGCCTGGTCATCACTCTTTCATTATGTACTGGTGAAGTTGATTGTTAAAAATCAGAGCATAGAGTTTGCTATCCACATGACCTAGGCAAGTCACTTAAAAGATCTCCATGACTGAGAAATATGTCATTTTTTAAAAAATAGCCATTAATACCAAGCCATACCCACTTAGCAGCATCATTAAGGCAAGGCAAAATTTGAAAATGATGACTTCCCAGCAACACACAACACACCCTACCTGTTCCTTTTATTTAAAAATGGCAATCCCTGTCTATTGTTGTCTAGGAGAGATTTTGGACCTTCACTGTAACATGTGAATTTACATTTTGTGAAAATAAACATTTGCATGCAATGAAGAGTAGAATTTTCTGGGATCAAAATATGTGTATTTCAAAAAGTAATATTAAAAACTGTTCCTTATTGCCCCTCTACCCTCAACTCCAAGTATTTTTACTCTAGGTGGCTGCCTACCTTCCAGTTCCCTAGTCTTGGCTTTTTCTGGTTACAAATGCTTCAAAAATTTACAATTTCTCACAAATATTCCATGTGACAAGCTTTCCTACTTTATAGATAGGAAGAGTAAAGGGCACTGGATCTAAACAACTTACTTAAGAATTATTGATTCCAGTAAGATAAGACAGTGAGAGCTTGCCTCTCAGTTCTGCATTTGTTTTTGTCTTTCAGACAGCATTCTTTTTTATCCCTCAAATTGTTTTGAGTTTTCACGATGAATATTTCACTTGTACAGGATTGTCTATATTTTAACATCACCAACTTTACTTATGTTCATAATTTAACTCTGAGTAATAAATTGGATGGCGAAGGGATATGTTTAATCAGTGTGGTTCCCAATAGTTATTAATATGGAAGTGAAAATAAATTAGCTCTAAAGTAGATTATATGGAAGGGAAAACTCACAATAAAACTGTGTACTTCATTTGTAGCACCCTTACTCTTCTCCCTTCCTCCCCCCATACGTCTTAGAGTAGCTCAGCTAGAATTGCAAGAAAGGACATTAAAACTCGGAATGGACCCGCTCCTAGGCATTTTGGTGGTAGAAATGTTTCCCTCAGAATTTAGAGCAGACATATCCTCCTATCACCTGAGTTCAAATCTGACCTCAGACACTTAACACTTACTACCTATGTGACCTTGGGCAAGTCACTTAACCCCAATTGCCCTGCCTTCCCCCCTGCAAAAAAAAAAAAAAAAGAGCCCACTTGGTTTTATAGCTAATGAATGTGAAATATAAAATTACAAATTAGTATTCCTAGAAAATAAACTGTTTGCAAATGTCCCAATGAGGCCTGAATATCAGTTTCTCAATCATTCCACTATATTTTGTGGCTTAGGATTCCTTTGTGCCATGGGGAAAAAACAAGTACCTGTTCCAGATCTCCTTCATGCTTGTGCTCTGGGTGCCATATTTTATTCCACTTCCCCCACCTCGAACTTGCTAGAAAGGACCCTTTAGACTACAGCTCAAAATAGAATTGCTTCTAAGCAATCTGATGTAGACTTGGAACTGAAATGCTCATTCCCTTATTGAAAAGACAGGCAACCCCAGGGCAAGGAACACAGGGAAAATCTAGGGGAGAGATAAAGTGATTGGTGAAGGCTGGGAATCTCTGAGGCCTCAGCCACGTGGTGCCTGGCTAGCCATTAGACTAGACATAGCAGAATGTTCTTCCCCCCATGATCGAAGGGGTGTGGAACATTTTCTTACTTATTCTTAGATTAAGGTTGCAAGTACAGTAAACTTGTCCATGGTAACAAAAGAGCAAGACCTGCACATAAGTGAAATCTGCAGGATTATTCAAAAACTTTCTCTCAGCCAAATGTTTCTTTATCTTTTCCCTGCCAAGAAAATAAACTGAAAAATGGAATGATCTGAGTTTCACCTTCTTTCTAGTCCAATTTCTTCTAGGGAAAGTGTCAACAATCAGCAAATACCTCTTAAGGCAGGGACAAGAAGAAGAAAACACAACAATGGGCCATTAACTCCCAATCACCAAAATGTGACTGTACTATATTAGGGGCTCATTCCATATGCAGGAAAACTAACATAGAGACAGGTGGGGTGACTTGATGGCCAGGACAGGCATGTTCTTACATGCTGGTATTTTGGAGTGAAATAAAAGTCTACCTCTTCCTCCCATCAATACACCTCTACCTTGATCTTCCTGGGGAGGTAAAATTCTACCAAGAGAAATCAATTCCTTTCCATTAAGACGTTTTGTCTCTAGGTATTCTGTAAAGATATGGAGACCCCATAAGGGGGAACATGTTAAGCCATTGTCAGCAAAATGAAAGAAATCAAAACTATATATAGTATGAAAAATGCTCTAAGCCACTAATAATTAAAGAAATACAAATCAAAACAGTTCTGAGGTGCTACCTCACACCCATCAGATTGACTAAAGTGACAAAAAAAGGAAAATGAGAAATACTGGAGGGGATGTGTGGAAATAGATATAAGAATGTACTGTTGGTAGAATTGAGAGTAAGCATTCTGGAAAGCATTTGGAACCATGCCCAAAAAGCTATTAAACTGTAAATACCCTTTGACCCAGCAATAATGATACTAGATCTATAGCTCAAAGAGATGAAAGAAAGAGGAAAAGGACCCATATGCACAAAAATATTTATAGCAGCTGTTTTGTGGCAGTAAAGAATTGGAAACTGAAGGCATACCCATAAAGTGGGGAATAATTGAACAAATTATGGTATATGAATGTGATGGAATACTAGTGTGCTAGAAGAAAACATAAAAGAGAGATGGCTTCAGAAAAATCTTGGAAGACATAAGCAAAATGAAGTTAGCAGAACCAGGAGAACACTTTCTACAGTAACAGCAATATTGTAAAGACAATCAATTTTGAAAGATTCCCACCAATACAATGACTGATCACAATTCCAAAGATGACTCATGATAAAACACCTCCATAAAGAGAAGAGATTGAAGCATATTTTCTTCTATTTCCTTATTTTTATTTTAAGAATATGGTTAATGTAGAAATTCATCTTATATTACTATACATAGTAATTAAAGCCCATTAAAATGGGTTTTATTTTTCTTGTATTCTCAATAGGTAGAGGAGGGGCAGGGAGACAGAGAGAGGGAATTCAGAACAAAAAATAAAATTGAATTCTATTAAATAAATAAAAAAGGAAAAAAAAACTATGGCATATCTAGGTATATAACTAGATATAGATAACATAGATAATATAGATATATAATAACTGATGGATATTTCCTAAAATGCCTGTGTTTAAGGAGGGGTGGGATCCTCCAGTATTGAGTTCCACCTATCAACACAAGATCAAAATAGATCACTCTGCCTAGACCACAAAGTCTTTTGCCTCCTCCCATCTATACATTCATTTCTTCTTTATTCTCTGAGAAACCAAGTTTTCCAAACTGCCACATAAGATCCATTTTTTTTCTGTCAGCTTTTGTTGTAACTGTGATTGAAACAATTTCTGTATTCTGGTTGTGTAACTTGGACTAGAGTGTGGTAGCCCCATAACTTCTGTCCTTTATTTATATGGCTTTCCATTCTTTCTGGGTGGGGGGAACAGATAGCATTGAGTCAACCAATCAACCAGCAAGCATTCAACCACTGTGTTCCAGGTATTGAGGGTACAAAGAGAAAAATGAAATACTTCTTTCTTTAAAAGAACTTGCATTTCACTGAAAAGATGAAACTTTAACCTGTATAATTTAAAAAGACATATCCAGGATTTTTCCAAACTTTTCAGGAGTTCCATAGCCAGTAAATGGCTACATGTAAGCATCTGGGAACCTAGAACCAGAAAAAAAAATGGCACTGGATCTGTCAATATATACAATCATACACGCTCACGTGTGCACCCACTCATACACACAATTCAACTGAGAAAACTTCCTTTTTTATGTCAGTTTTTTCCCCCAGCAGCTTTCTTTAATTAATCAATCAAAAAAAGCATTTATTAAGCATGTCTACTATGTGTCAGAATTAGCATACAAAAAAAACAAAAGACAGTCTCTGCTTTCAAGGAAGGAGTTCATTGTCTAATGAAGGAAACAACAAGAGAACAATGTGCAAATAAAATATATGCATGCATATGTTATGTGTGTATATATATGTATATCATGCATACATATATAATTGGAAGTAATCAACAGAGGAAAGGCATTAAGATTAAAAGGTATCAAAAGACTACGTTTGTATCAATAAAAATAATAACTTACATTTATATATGCAGTGTGATTTTTTAAAAATGAAATGCATGCATCTATCGCATATAACAAGGTGACTGAAGGCAACATAGTATAGTGGCTACAGGGCTGGACTTGAAGCCTAGAGGATTTGGGGAGAGACATGTTGTCTCCCCCAACAGAATAGAACATTACCAGGCACCAGGGAAATAGACAAAAAAGAAAGTCCCTGCCCTCAAGGAAGTTATGTTCTATTGGGGAAGACAACATGTATAGATCAGCACTAGCAGCTGGAAGGATTAGGTAAGCCTTGGATAGGAGGAGCCATGTGAGTTGAGTTTGAGGAATCCTAAAGATTCTAAAAGCCAGAGATGAGGAGGGAGTGCACTCCAGGCATTCGGAACAGTATATATGAAGGTAAAAACAAAAAACCAAAAGGGAATGTCCTACATGAAGAACAGGAATAAAGGAAGTTTGACTGGATGGTAGGATATGTGAAGGGGAGTAATAAGGGTGGAAAGGTAGATTGGATACACATTGTGAAGGGTTTTAAATACCACACAGAAGAATCTGTATTTGAGTCTAGAGGTAATATGGAGCCCTTACAGAGTTTCTTGAACTGGGGAATGGTGTGGTCAGAGCTGTGCTTTATGAACATCACTTTGGTGACATCGTGAAGAATAGACTGTTGAGGAGAGAAACTGGAGGTAGAAGGAAAAGTTAGGAAGCTATTGCAACAGCCCAGGCAAGAAACATAAGGACCAGGACAAAAGTGGTGACTATGTGAAGAAAGAGAAGGAAATGTATGCGAGATGTTGCCGAAGGAGAGTTGACAAGACTTGGTTATTAATCAGACTGGTAGTGTGAGGAAGAGGGAGGAGTTGAAAATGTCATCAAACTCTCCTGCCCTGACTCCCAGCCCACCAAGTGTCAGTAATACCTATGAGGTAAAATATGCCTTCTCGAGTTACATTCTTTACTTCACTCTTTGATTACCTGTATTTTGTGAATTGATAGAGTGGATAGAATACTGACTTGGAGTCAGAAAGACCAGGTTTTAAATACAGTCCCTGCTGCTTTGTGATCATAGTATGTTGTTTAAACACTTAGTTTCCTCATTTATAAAATGGTGATAATATCTATAGTACCTGCTTCACAGATTGCTGTGGTTTATATGAGAAAATATATGTAAATTGCTCCACAGACTTTGATTGCTATATAAATATTAATTATCAGTCTTATTATTGTTGGCTCTTCCATTGGATATTGTCTGCTGTGATTGATCCTTTCTTCTGCTACTTTTCCAGTGTTATTCCTGTTATTGTCTTTCTATCATACCAGACCTGGCAGATTTGCTCTTTAGTTCCTGTCCCACCCTCATTTTTCAGTTTGAAGTCTTCTCAGTCAGGTAGGTTATAAAGCATTTCAATCTCATAAGCTCTCTTTGAAGGTAATTGAGATCCCTCCCAGGCTTTCTGTATAGGAAGACTTTTAAAACCAAATAAATTTTTGCTGAACTAATCAGATCTAGTCTTTCCCTATCAATTTGACATCTTGAATTAGTTGAAATTACTACCAAAAAGAATCCATATAGAAGAACATTTAGAAGTGCTTATTCCTGTCATCCCCCTAAATACATGATAAAGCCTTTAGGATATTCTGATATTATTCTAGGATTTCCATTTTTAAGGGGAATCTATATTTGTTTAATATTTTGTTGGGGTTTTTTAAACTGAAAAGAATTCTGAAAGATAAACTGAACATGCAAGCAATTATTATAAAATGAATGACTCTTCAGAGACCTCCAAAGTATATCCCATACCTCCTCTCCCACCCACTTGGCCAATAGCCAGAAAAGTGCCAGAGGTCTAAGGGTAAAGTTTTACATTTATCAAAACTCCCTCTCTCCATTCTCCCCAGAACCTATTTTAAAGAAAAGTTGTTGCCAAGAACTGAAGAGGAAGAACAAGTCTCTTTATCTCTCCTTTTAAAACTTTCACTTTGATTTGATTAGGTTGTTTTTCTTAACTGTTCTTCCTAAATGGTTCTGGAGATACATCCCTTTGGAATGCCCAGGTAGGGGGTTGAGACAGCAGAGGCAAAATCTGGAGAATTTTGGCCCAGATGAAAGGTGCTGAGTAAGCTAAAACAATCACCATTTAAAAGGTGTTTTACAAAGGCTGAAAATGCACCCAAAGTCCTGAGTGAAATGTGAGCCCTTAATAAAACAAACTTCCCAGGAGCTGGTGGTTAGGTGTGAAGTGTTAATCACTTTTGTTTTCAGAGTGTTAGGTACAACAAGGAAAGGAAAATATTCTTTAACTCAGCAGGTAGTCTGTCAAGTTAGCTCAGCTCTTCCAAGAGTGCTTAGCATCAGAGAAAGATGGCTTCTAGGGAGGTAAAGAAAACTTCAGTGTTCCTCTCCTAGAATCTCTTAAGAGATTCTTTTATTTCTATTATTTGTAACAATGTTTTTATTGGTTGCTCTTAATCTATAATTTCAATTGTACAAAATCTATACATTTGAATACAGAGGCAGTGTGTTATAGTTAACTAAATACTTGGCTTAAATTCTGATAGACCTGGGTTCAAACTCTGACTCTGATAGGTACTTGCTGCATGACAGTGGACAAATCACTAAACTTCTTTGTGACTCAGGCCTAGGACTTATCTACTAAGTCATAGATGGGTTTTTGCATGTTTGATTTTTTTTCTAACATTCACCATTAATGATTGATTGCTTCTGAATGTAATCCTACAAGTAAACATATACTGTTCATCTAGGACTCAAGTGATCATATTTTCCCTCCAGATGGGTGGAATATAACCATGCTCACGTGAGGAACACAGGTCACTTTGGTCTTGGGCCAACAGGACAAACAGCATCAAAGCATCCCTTCAGTGAGTTCAGCTAAAGATAAGCTCCCCACAGATTTCCTCCCTGGAAGACTATTGTCATCTTGTAGGATAATAGCATCTCTAGCTCATAACCAACCGTGTATTTCACACACACACAAAAAAAGAAATTCTGAAAAATTTCACTTTACATCAAAATCTGATTCAGCTATTGTCGATATTAGCCTTCAGTTGTCATTCTTTCTTTCTCTTTCTTTCCCTTCCTTCCTTCCATCTTTCTTTTCTTTGTTTCTTTCTTTCATGATCGATATGGCTGCTTTGACTTGCTCTTTTTGAACTGTACCTGTTTCTGACCTGGCCTTTTCACTATAGTGGTGAATCCTTAGACAGACAACCTGGACCACCACTACTTCTAATACCCTACCTCCCAGGTCTTGAAGAATTCCCATGTTGCTCCTTTATTGGTATGTATTGGCTTTAGCCCTGGTGTATCTCAGAATTTCAGAGCTTGATACATCTACCAGCCCTCACTTCTCCAAGAATCTACAAGTGTTCACCACCTTGCTTGCCTGGATGTTTCTATTTTATAAGTAATCAATGGGAATAAGGAAACATTGTTCATTTTGAAGGAGGCAGGTGTGCTGTTGCAAAGCATCTTTCCAGTGAAAACTTGTATGTTGAGACAGCACAGCATTTTTTTAAACATTCTGCTTGCAACGCTACAGATTTCAGCATCTTCATTGATTCAACCTTTTGTGGTCTGAAAAAGGACTAACCTTTGACATAATTATTTGCTCAAAAAAAAGATAAGTTTGATTCACCCCTCCCCTACATAGTCTATGTTCAGCTGTGTTAATATTGATGTATTGCTGAGCACCAGAATTATAAATGCAAGCAAATCCATGTGTGGGAGGAGGCATTAAAACTAAACCAAACAAAAAAATCCTACTCATTATTATTTCTCCAGATGCTTTTCTCCAGTGGGACATGTTTGCAACTATTTCACACAGTGTATGCATGAGTTGGGGTGGGGGAAGGGGATGAGGGGAAGTTTTTGAATATTTGCAGATGCTTTCTGCTATCTTAGTGCAGGGAAGCACCACCAGATCCCATCTCTGTCATGGCTTTGAAATATTTTATTAATGATTTTAATGCACTCCATGAAGCAGGGGTGAAAACAGGCAGACAAGAATACCCAAAGGAACTCCACACAGAGACAGCTACACAATGATCCAAGCTGGAACCAAATTACATCACTTAATGAGGTCTGAGGGGTGGTAGGAGGTTGTAAACGTGGAGGAGAATTCAAAGAAGGATCTTCTATAGCCTGTCACTGATAGCTGTCTCTTGTCTCCTTTTATGTTTGCCTATCTAATATAACCAGAGAGTACATTTTTGTTTCATTTTTCCTATTCATTTAGAAATTTAAAAAAATCATTCAAGCTACCTTGCATTTTTAATGTCCTCAGATCTTCAAAGACAGAACTGATTAGTAACTACTAGAAATGAAGACAACAGGGTAGGGGGTTGCGGGGACAGGGAGGTGCTGTAGACCCTTATTTGGCATTTTCCCAAGGTCTTGGGTCAGCCCTTCTTAGACTATTCTCCCTTCCCTGAGTGATCACATTTGGTCAATATTCACATCAAATGCATACTATGGCCAGTGGATCCTTCTTGCCTAGGCTCCAGGCCCAGAATTTGGCTTGCTTTGTTTTCACACGTCTGGTTTTCTTCAGGGTTCTCTCTGAATAGGCATAATGTTAGGAGTGACAAAGGACAGCAAATTTGCCAGGTTTGTGAAATCTGGGAATAAAGAACCTTATCATCTACCTCTCCTTCCTGTCTCTGACTCATCCCCACCCTTGTCACTGAACATCTTTTTAATAATGGTTAAATCTTGATATAAAATTTAAAATTAATTTCAAATAAGCTATTGATCTGTTGATCATTTGAAAAATATGTGGAAGGAGTGGTGGAAAAAGCTCTGAATTTGGAAGTAAAGGATTTAGGCTTGGATTCTTTCTCAGGTCAAATTAACTCTGATGTCAGCTGCATGACCTTAAGCAGGTCCATTAAACTCTCTAGGCCTCAGTTTCGTTATCTCTAAAATGAGGGGCTACACTAGATAAACTCAAACTCCTTTGTAGCTCTAAATCTTTGAAAAGAATCCTAGTGGAATTGTCGTTCAGTCACTTCAGTTAGATCTGACTCTTCTTGACCCCATTTGGAGTTTTCTTGGCAAAAGTACTGGAGTGGTTTGCTCCTTCTCATTTTACAGATGAGAAAACTGAGGCAAACAGGGTTAAGCGATTGCCCAGTGTCACCCAGCTAGTGTCTGAGGTCGGATTTGAACTCAGATATTCCTCACTCTAGCCCAGTGCCCTATCCACTACACTACCCATTCTAAAGGTTTATTTCTTGTTTATTCCTTTTCAGAAGGATAACAAAGGAAAAGTGACAGGGAGAAATGAGAAGAGAGGAATAAAAATATCTATCTTGACTTATGCAATAGATGCATATCTAAAAATTTATGTATACCAAAATATTTTTTTAAAATACATAAGGGAAGGTGATTATTCAAAAGAACCTGCAATAAATTATTTCATAAAGGAAAGAATATTTTTATAAGAGAATATATTCCCCCCAAAGGACTGCTGTAAATTTGATTCATCTGAATATATACCCATTTGCAATTTGGATGTTCGAACGTCTTTGTCTGGGAATTCTATAACTTTCAAAGCTCTCTGTTTCCAGTAACATTGGGCTTCACAGTAGCTCTCACTATTTTATTTTTCCATTTCTCTACATAGACTCAGAGAAACTTTTTAATTGAAAAGAACTTCAGAAGTCATCTAGTTTAAACCATTTTACAAATAAGGAAACTGTGACCCAAGGAAACCAAGTCATTTGGCTAGGGCATCTAGCAACGGTACCATGGTGGTTTCACTAGACTTCTTTTGTAAAATCACTGGTCTCATCGTCAGAGCAGGTAAACCTGATTTCATTCCATTTCCTCCATACCTGAGGTGATATAAACTGAAGTCCTCTGTTGACATTTGCTTTTCTTACATCCCATTTTGTAGGTATACTCAGTTTTTGTTCATGGCATAACAGAATTCAGTAAAGGAATTTATTCTGTAACACTTGTCCACTTCTTTTTTTTTTTTTACCAAATCAAATGAAGCGTTCTTATTTTTATGCATTTTACATTTACAATATAGAATGATATTCGTTCCTTTCATTTTATCTGGAAAAGCAACTTTTCTATCTGTCATAGATTTAGAGTTGGAAGGGGCCTTGGAGTCCTTCTAATCCACAAGGTCATAGTCATACATACTTGGTCAAGATCACTCCTACATGTATAGAGCCAAGATCTATGTCTTTACTTTTATATTTTTATTTCTATTCAGTAGAAAGAGATGACAGCTTTGCTTGAAAACCAAACAAAACCAAAGACAATGAACTACAACTGGACAAAAGGAAAGAAATAAGTAAGTATTAAGTACCTATTATATTCCAGACACTGTGCTAAGCAATTTACAAATATCTCATTTCACCTTCAAACAACTCTTCGAGGTAGGTTCTATTATTACCCTCCTTTTACAAATAAGGAAACTGAGGCAGAGGTTAAAAGACTTTCCCAGGGTCACACACTTAGTGTGTCACATTTGAATTCAGGTCTTCTTGCCTCCATATCCAGTGTTCTATTCACTAGACCACCCAGTTACCAATTAGTACTATATTAACTGAATTTCTGTGTCTGAAT
>NW_027186296.1:50470704-50512214 GCF_028583685.1 Petaurus breviceps papuanus | reverse complement strand
TCAGGTGATGCAGTGATGCTGAGGATGGGAGAGTTGTGAAGAAACCACTTTTAAAGGGATTGTGAGTATGGAAAAGAAGAGGAAAGTCTTTCAGGTCAGAATTGTTCAAAGGAGCTGAGTCCTGGGGTTGAATGCAGGAAAGGGCTGGGGTAGTGAGGAGGGGAAGCATGGAAGGGTCTCATAAGGAGAATTCAAGGGGCTGCTGCCCAAGCCTTTGGGTAGCTTTGAGGACACTGGTGACAACAGGTTAGAATGTGTGGTATAGGTCAGAGAACACTGGATTTGGGTTCGGAGAAAACGAAGTCATATCCTGAGTCCACATCTTGCTAGCTGTGAGGTACTAAGTTATTCACTGGGCCTCTGTTTCCTTATCTGTAAAATGAGGTTATGGGATTGATGATACCAAGTGTCCTTTCCAGATCTAAATCCCAAAAGATCAAGAAGATAGAAATAGAGGCAAAACAGAAAAGCCTTTGTTTCCTTAATACCCAAAGGAATTAATGCTTTTAAAAGGTCTTGTTAGAGACAGTAAAAATAATAGAGGAAACTAAAAATAATCGTCAAAAGCAAGATCTCTGTGCAGCTGTGGCAAACTAAAGTGAGTAAATATATAATTGTATAGCTGTAACTTGCTAAAATGATATATAATTCAAGGTATAGAATCACTGAGTGTTAGAACTAGAAGAAACTTTAAGTATGATTCATGCCAGAATTGTTGTGAGGAAAAATGAGATATTTATAAAGAGCTTTGCAAACCTTAAAACACAATATAAGTCCTGTTATAGTCGATTAGGTTAAGTGACTTGCCCAGGTTCACACAGCTAAATTCTAGAATTAAACTCATGTCCTCCTGACTCCAGAGCCTGTGCCCTATCCACTGTACCACTGTTATTGTTGTTAAATTAATTCAACATTTATTGAGTTATTTATTGTATTTATTGAACACTTACCATGTACCTAGCTAGTACTGTGCCTAACAATGGGGATACTAAAATAAAAATGAAAGACTCTACCCTCAAGGAACTTACATTCTACTGGAAGAAAACAACAATAAATTCTGTCCAAGGGAACACTAGTTTTACTACTTTTCTTTACTGTTCAACATCATCAAAGCAAAATTTTAGAGGTCTGAATACTTTACCTTACCTGAATACCTTACCTCAAGCTGAGATTCTAAAATTCATCTTGACACTGATTCTGGGATAACTTAATAGTTCCATTACTACAAGGCTTTTTTGAAAGCCCTTGGACATTTTGCGTGGAATTGAATGGATCTAATTTATTGTCTGAGTTTAAGCACTGATCTGTATGACCATTCATAGATTTTGCTCCTATTTTTAACTAGACAAGTTACTACACATTTATACCATATAAATCAAGGAAATGGCATACAAAACCATCACTTTCCAAACTTCCCAAGATCTTTTCTGGAATCTGACTTAATCCCACAGCACATTTTTGAATTAATATACTTAGAGAGTAGTAAATTTATGCCCTCCAACCCATGATTTTTAACTTGACAAGGTCACGTCCTTTCTCTTCCACTTCTCAAACTTGCTGTCTACCCTAGTCCGTGATTCTTTCTCTGCTTACACTGTTCTGGGGTTCAAAAGACCTCTGTCTGGGCTTTGGGATACTTTACTCAGAGGAAAACTCAGTAAATGTTTCTACCATAGGAATCATCTGTGAAATAATCTGCTGAGGTCAGACCAGGAGACTGATCTTCAGAGAAGAAGGCAAGGTTGTTGGTTTTTTTTTTTTTAATTTAGAACTGGAGAAATAAGAAAAACTGGGAGATAAGCATTTTAGTCTTCCAAGTCAAAGTTCCAGGTCCCCAAACAAAACTTTCCTGAGCTCCCCAATCTTCCTCTCTGAGATCCAGCTGAAAGTATTCTTTTTCCTCTCACTTTCCCTTCCCCCTCCCAGAATAGCAAAGTCTACTTGGGTGGTGCCTGTCTTTGGGTTTTTTCCTATCTAGATTCAATATAGTTGATCTAGGAAAAAGAACCATTAGATCCACAAAGTAATTTTTTTTAATGTCTGCTTCTTTGATGATTAACATTTTTTAAGGAAAACCTAGTGAATTGACAACTCATATGACAGCCTAGCCCTTGAGGAACAGGGCTATTGTTTGGAATATAAAGTTCAAAGACATGGTATTTTCATTGAATTTAGGAGTGGCCTTTTCTAACAGTTTAAAGGGGCCTATGAAAAGGTAGCATTAAGGCAAGCATATACCCCTAACTGATAGCAATACATCTTCTCAAGTACATTTGCATGATCAAATCTCCTTTTTGTCCCAATCCAAAACATTTTCTGTGCAAAGAATAGAAATCTGACCATGGTGATAAATGTGCTGGCAGTGCTCTCAATGTTGGTGTGTGTCTATGGACTGGGATTTTTTTTTTTCTTTGAAAAGAGAAGTGTTACTAGAGGGCCACCTGGTGGAATGTTTTAGCAAAAAGGCTTAGGAGAGTTTGGCAACGAGTGTTTTTTTCCCCTCCCTCTTTAAGCAACAAGCCTGTGGAGGCAAAATAGACAACATAGCAAGCTGATAGCCAGATCATCTGTTTCTCTTAAGAAGAGGGGGCAGATGTATCTATCATCTGTTTAATATTTCCTGGACCAGAAGGTCTTTGCTCACTTTATAAAACAGACTGATTCATTTATTTGCTCATGTATTCTGATGGCTGACACATTTCCACTTTCAGTGATGGTGGCGTGTGCCAGTAAGACTTACAAAGAGAAGGATTTGATGTGAACATCACCTACACCATGTAGCTAAGGCCCTAGTCCTGTGTTTGGTCCCCAAAGGGTTTCTATGGACTAGTAGAAGTACCTCGGCTCCATATGCAGTATTTAGCCAAAGGAACTTCCAAAATAAGCAAGCACATATTTCAGTGCAGATTCAGACTGAGGCCTGTGGGTCCTCTTTCATTTTCCATGCAGGAAAACGTTGACCAAACACTTTCCAAGGAGAACACAATCTTATGTTCATTCTGGGTCCTGGCAATTATAGCAGGGAAGCCTAATGCATGGTAACCATCTCTTCTCTAATCTCCGTGGAAAACTGGATTTAAAAAATAGTCCCCAGAGCTTTGGGATTTTCCAAATAACCCCATTCAGAATTCCTTTAAAATTTTGTTATACAATTTTCGTTTATTTTTTAAGAATAGGAGTGTTGCTACTTTGCACCTTCACTTTTTTCCCTTCCCCAAGGAAGAGTAGGATACACTCAAACAGAAGGGGGAAACTTGGATAACAGACATCTAAAGACACAGATGCAACCATAAGGAAGCTTCCAAGCCCCTTCCATAAGCTAGGTATTCAACGAGTCATCATAGACTCACTTAAAAGGGGACCCTAGAAATCATCAAGTTCAACTCTGTTTTTACACATCAGGAAACTGATCCACAAAGAGAATTGCCCAAGGTCTCGCACTTAATTAATGGAAGAGCCAGAATTTAGAGATTAGGCCTCCTTATTTTCTTTTAGTTCAATGCTTTTCTCACAGTTCACTGAGAGTTTTATTCTTCTGGCTAAATGACCTCCTAGTGTCTAAGGAATGCCTAGGCCCTTCTGCCCTTGACTTCTCAATTTTATTTCCACTCAGGACATTTACTTGACTTTGCAAACTGGGGCTGGAAGCTGCCAGTCATTATTGTCATCAGATAACGTTTATTAAGTGTGGTACCTAGTCTGGGACTTACCATGAGATGCCTTGGCTTTGCAGAGAGAACTGTGTGGCCAGGAGAATTAGCCCTGGTGTTCCAAGTAGCCTTGCATGCATTCCAGGTTCTCTTTTTCTCCCCTGTATTAAAAAGGGATCTGTAAGATGAAGAGGGTGGTTGGGATGGGTGGCCTGATGGCTTTTGTAAGATGCAACTTCAGTCAGCTATAGAGATGTTAACTAGCATACACCATGAGGTCTTGGAGCAGGTAGCTACAGAGACTTTATCTAACCTGGTATTTTGATGTGATAATTTTTTTTTAAAGCAATCGGTGTTAAGTAACTTGCTCAAGGTTACATGGCCAGTTATTTCTGGGTGTGGTGTTAAGTATCTGAGCCCAGATTTCATCCCCAGGTCATCCCGACACTAGAGCCGATGCTTTTACTCGCTGAGCCACCTGGCCACCCTTGATGTGATAATTTAAAGATAATTTAATGCTCTCTGGTTTTTTCTTCCTTATAGATAAAAACCATCATTCTGCTGTGATAATTTAAAGTAATTTAATTCCCCCTTGTTTTTTCTTCATTATAGATAAAAAAAACATCATTTTTTTCTCCTTTTGGTCCAGATCTGTTTTCATTTATGTGCAGAACTCCTGAAAAGAAATCCTCTCCAATAATGCAAATCTGTAACTGTCTGGCAATTTAGGGTCTTGGAACAGTTGTGTCCAAGGTATGAGGCTGAATGCCCTGGCTTTTATGGGATGTATGATCATTTAATCAGAGGCTGGGAAGATGATGGATCCAGGAGGCTCATCACCAACATTCCCCCAATTCCATCCTTTTCCTCTTCTGTGTAAACTCTGAGCCTCCTTCATGAGCTTGCTACAGGCCCCTCTGGATTTCCAGGCACCCGTAGCAACAGCTGTGGGAAAATTCCACTTCCAAGCCCTGTCCTCTAGTTCATTTTGTGGCTGCAGTAGGTTCCCCCAAGCTCTGCATTTGAGGGTACAGATAGGGAAGGCAGGACTTCTGCCTTTTAAAATTTGGGAGCAGGAGAAACAGAATGAGCAGCATGGATGGATTGTAATTCTATTGCTTTTCACCCCAAGCCTCTTCAGAACTTCAGTTTCTGTTCAAGGTACCACCATCCTTCCCCCACCCAGTTCCCACAACTAGGTGTCATCTTCTACATTCCCTCACCCCACACATTTAACCTGGCATTACTCAGATCTGTCTTCTCTCTACTCCCGCAGCCTTCTTGTGATCTCTTACTTTGACTATTGCAATAAGCTCCGAATTGTTCTCTCTAACTCAAGCTGCTGCCTCTTCTGACTGGTCCTCCACACAGTTGCCAAATGTCTTTCCTAATGAGTAATCTTTCCTGATTATATTCCTTCACCACTCAAGAAACTCCAGGGCCTCTCTACTGATTCAAGAATCAAATCTTACCTTATCTTGATCAATTCCTCATTTTATTTCTATTTTGTGTAATATTATAAAGTACATAATCACTACCATAGTAGTACATATGGTACTACATAATATCATTTAGAAGTAAATCTACATATATTTAGATGCATGTTCAAAATTAATTGATTGGAGGGAAAGATCAAAAAGGTTTGAAGAAGGGCAGCTAGATGGCGCAGTGAATAGAACACCAGCCCTGGAGTCAGGAGGACCTGAGTTCAAATTCAGCCTACAGCTAAACTCTACCCAAGCCAATTAACCTCCATCTGCCTCAGTTTCCTCATCTGTAAAATGGGGGTGATAATAATAGTGCCTACATGCCAGGGTTGTAAGGATGAAAGGAGATGATATCTATCAGGCACTTCACAATCTCTAAAGCACTACATAAATGCTAGCTATTATTATTATTACCATACTTGAATAAGATTCCTCCTTTATTCAGCGGTGCAGTAACAACTTCATGTAAGGAATAGAAAGATTAGACTTCTTTAGGAGTCTGCCAAAGTTGATTGCTTCACTGTGGCTCCAGGTATTCGACTACCCTCTGGAATGTGGTTTTCCTCCAAGCTAACCATGAGAGCCTTCCCAATTGAGCCATAGCCAAAAAAAGGCTGGTGACTGTGGGAAGTTTTCTCCAGTCCCTTGGCAATTTCTGACCTTCTGCTGAGTTTTGAAAGGATAATAATCTGGTGTAAATAAAGCAACCAAGAGCCATTACGTTTTACCTTGAATAAAACTAGTCTTGCAGTTGTGATGGCTTTTTCTCAACCCTCATTCCCCTTGATCTCTCTGCAGCCTTTGAGACTGCTGATAGCCCTCTCCTCCAAGATACTCTCTTCTCTCTAGGTGGTCAGGACACTGCTCTCTCCTGGCTCTCTGCACACCTGCTGGACCTCTCCTTTGTTGGATTTTCATCCAGATTGTGCCTTTTAACCATGTACCTCTGGGTTCTAGCCTGAGCCCTCTTCTCTCCTCCCTCTATGCTACTTTACTTGGTGATCTCATTAGTGCTCGTGGATTTAATTACCGTCTCTTTGCTGATGATTCTTAAATCTAACTGTCCTTCCCCAATCTCTCTGCAGACTTACAATTATGCATGTCCAACTGCCTTTCAGATGTCTCAAACTGCACATACAGTGGACATCTTCAACACAACACATCCAAAATGGAACTCTTTACCTTTCCCTCTAAACCTTCCCTTCCCCCCAACTTCCCTATTACTGTAGAAGGAACCCCCCTTTCCAGTCCCTTAGGCTCACCACCTAAGAATCATCCTGGACTCCTCACTATCTCTCACCCCCCCATCCAAAAAATTGCCAAGGCCTATCAATTTCAATTTTGCAACATCTCTCATATGCCCCTTCTCTCCTCTGACACTGACATCATTCTGGTGCAGACTCTTATCACCTCACGTCTTGATAATTGCAATAGGTGCCAGTGGGTCTTCCTGCTTCAAGTCTCTTCACACACCAAATCATCCTCTATTTAGCCTCCACAGTGATTTTCCTAAAGCTCAGGTCTAATCATGTCACTCACCTATTCAATGAACTCCAGTGGCTCCCTATTGCTTCCAGAATCAAATATCAAAATCCTTTATTTAGCATTCAAACCTCTTTGTAACCTAGCCAGCTTTCAGGTATTCTTACATACTGTTCCCTGCCATAGACTCCTTGATTCAATGACACTGGCCTCCTGGATATTCCATGAAGAAGACACTCCATCTCTAAGGACCAGATATTTTCTCTTCCTGTACTTCCATACCTGAATTGTTCTCTCTTCCATTCTACCTACTGACTCTCCTAGCTTCCTTTAAGACCCAGTTAAAAATTTCATCTTTTACAGGAAGCTTTTCCCAGATCTTCTTAATCTATTATTTCCTATTTATCCTGTATATAGCTTGTTTTGTATATATTTCCTTGCATGTTGACTCTCTTGTTAAATTGTAAGCTCCTTGAGGCCAATCACTCTCTTTTGCTTTTTTGTATGCCCAGGGCTGAGCACAGTGCCTGGAACATATAGGTGCTTAATAAATATTTATTGATTGATTGGTACATTTCACAGAGTAACAGAGTTGGAAGAGATTGTAGAGATCATCTTTTCATTTCACAAATGAGAAAACGGAGACTCAGAAAGGTTACATGGACCATTTTGTATGTAGATTACATCTTACAAGCCAGGAAGCTGAACTCAAGGACCACCAAAGTGGCAGGGGTATTTGACCTTGCATCTCATTTCCTGGGATCATTGATTTAGTAGTGATCTCGTCCAAGTCCTTCCTTTCACAGTTTAGGAAACTGAGGCCCATTGAAATTAAGGGACTTTTCTTCCATGATACAAGCCAGGATTTCAGCTGAGAACCTCTGACTACATCCCAGAATTCTTTCCATTGTATCAATCACACTGTCTGACTCCCGTGCCACTGCTTTTTTCCTTAATGCCCAAAAGTGGCAGTGTCAAACTCAAGTAGAACTGGGGACCACTAAACCATACACGGGAGTTCTTGGAGGCCCCATATTGACTAGTTTTAAAATATAACAGTATCTATGTGTTATTGTATCTTTATTTGTTTTGTTAAATATTTCCCAATTGCATTTTAATCTGGTTCCCCCTGCTTGTGTAAGTCTTGGTGTCTTAGTGGTCTTCTATTTCAGAATCTCCTGCTTTTGTTTCGACTAACTGCTTTCTTCTTTGTCCTTGCTATGGATAAGTTAACAAATGGAAAGTAACCTTCTAACCTAGAAAGAGCATGTTGGGTCATGTGGTGCAAGAGGACCCTACATTTGAGCAAAATCAAACAACACTCACCATTTGTATATTCTGGCTGCCAAAATGAATGGGGCACCAACCCCACCCGAGTTGTCTTAGTTTGTAACACACAGCTGTTCTGGCATAACTGATGCCAATTGGATACAGAAGGAAAAGGAAGCATTGGGCTGACCTGAATGAAGGAGATGGCTCTTCAGGAGAAACACCTCAAGTAACGATTGGAAACTCATCACAATGTTATAAACACTACATGACAAAACAGAAAGATCCTGGGCTGTGAGGTGTAAAACATGAACAAAGTCCTGATGCAGTTGGAGACTTCAGTCATTTAATGTTACTGGTTTTCAGTCCAACAAAACATTAAGTAGTTGCTATTGACCAGGCAAGGTTGAACTACATCAATAATTCTCAAAGTGTGGTCTGGGGACCCTTGGGGCAGAGATATGCTGGTATATGTTTAACAAGCAGCTCTCCAAAATAAGAAATCTGCACACAACCCACTTTTAAGTTTAAACTACATTATCAACATCAGTCCATCACTTGATTAAGTCTAGATAATCAACAAAACAATAAATCAAGCCCTGATTTGCAATGTTTGCCAATTTCTAAGGTATAAGTGCATGTACTGAAAATTTAACAATTGGCTCCCCCAGCTTAATCAAACTTTCTCCAGCACACCCCTGCAGGGGTTCCTAATACTCTTTCATGGTCCACAAGATTCAAACTATTTTCTTGGGGTGGCTAGGTGGCACAGTGAATGGAGTGCTGGCCCTGAAGTCAGGAGGACCTGAGTTCAAATCTGGCCTCAGACACAACACTTACTAGCCATGTGACCTTGGTCAAGTCACTTAACCCCTATTGTCCTGCCTTCCCCTCTCCAAAAAGAAAAAAAAACCTATTTTATTACTAAGATGTTTTATTTTCTAATGTAAATATTGATAGATATGGCTCATATAAACAATACCTCTTAGGGGGAGTCCTCAATAATTTATAGAAGTGTAAAAGGGTCTGATGATTAAAAAGTTTGAGAACTTCTGGACTAGGTCACTCTTAGAATAACACAACCATAAAATCTGAGAGGTAGACATCTTACCTTAGATATCATCTAATCCAATTTCCACCCTTTGCAGATGAGAAAGTTCAGAGAGGTTGAAATTATTTTCCTAGTGTCAATGCAATTAGTTAATGGCATTAAATCTCTAAGGTTCCTTCCAACTATAAAATTAACCATAGCTGACAGTGAAAAATGAGGAAGTGAGCCATTCAGGAAAGTCAAACTGCTTCTTTAACCTGTTACCTTTCTGTATTTTCCCCAAGACACTGTGCTTTGTTGTTGTTAAGTCACATTCAACTCTTCCTGACCCTATTTGCAGTTTTCTTAGCAAAGATACTACAGTGGTTTTCCCATTTCCTCCTTTGGCTCATTTTACAGATAAGAAAACTGAGGCAAACAGGGTGAAGTTACTTGCCCACGGTCACACAGCTAGTAATAAGTGTCTGAGGTTGGATTTGAACTCAGGTCTTCCCGACTCCAGGCCTGGCCATCTATCCACTTCACCACCTAGCTACTCTTCCCCAAGAACACATCCTGGTGAGTCTACTTCTCTTGTTTACATTCAGACTTGTACTTAAGGCCACTAAGGATAAAAAAAGATCGAAGGGTAAAGGATCTCAGTAGGCAAAGCAGGGAAAGGAACATTTGTGTGAGCTCATGGACCTGTGTCTATCTTTATGTAAATCTGGATGTAGATGCTATGAGTAAAGGATTGTCAAATGCGGATGACAGTGGCTGCATATATAAAATGAAGAGGCGCGTGTTTCTGTGTGTGTTAATGCTATTATAATATGTTCTTCTTTTGCTATTACTTTTCCTGGTTTTGAATTTATTATTTTCATTTCTATTTGGATGTTTTTTTCTTCTGAATACTGGTTAGTTCTCTTTGGCAAAAGATACCTCAAAGTTGCATAAACCTTGTTGTGCCTAAGTTTCCACAGATATAAAATGAGGGGATTGGACCAGATTAACTCTAAGGCCCCTTTTATCTATGATAGCCAAGTATCTTTTTTCGGTATCTTGGGCCTAATGTCATATACTTCCTATCTAGTATACAGAGAGAAAGAGACCAAGGAAATATCAAAGTAAAGTATTATAAATTGGGGGGTAAGGGGATGCCTTTCATTGGCATTTGCAAGGCTAGGCCAAATACATTAAGAAATTATATAATTTTATATTTATTTATATATAATTATATAATAAAATATAATTTCTGACCCAGCCAATGCAACTCACGTGGAAAATTGGTGCCCTTCTAGACTGTGTCCTCGAGTGTCTGTTTGAAATAATCCAGTTGCTATCCAGAAGTTTTCACAGTTGAAAGGTTAGCTCTTGATAGTCTCACTCCCTTTCCTTTGGAAGATCACATGGCCTGTGAAGCCTTTTCATGTCAAATGATTTCACCTGCTCCCCACCCCCATTCCTATTTGTCCACATGTTGTAGGTATAATGAAGCAAAGCTGAAGGGCTCTGTGTATTCATCTGCAAAAACTGTAGCAAATGCTGAAAAATACTACACGTTAAGCAGGCAGGATTCTGTGAGTGTTGGCTGCAAGTGAGTCACAAA
Organism: Petaurus breviceps papuanus; assembly: GCF_028583685.1. Taxonomy (NCBI): domain Eukaryota; kingdom Metazoa; phylum Chordata; class Mammalia; order Diprotodontia; family Petauridae; genus Petaurus; species Petaurus breviceps. The sequence goes on along the minus strand of NW_027186296.1, from coordinate 50,501,687 downwards.
CTGTGAAGAAACCAAAAAAAAAAAAATTGCTGATTTCGAAAGGAAAATACTGTCTCCCCAGGCCCCTTCCCCAGCTGTGGCTGTTTAAGATAACATACAGTCCAGTGACATAAATGAAAGGCCTGGCCAGGCAGGAGACTGCAACCTGCCCATAAAAAAGAGACAAAGGAGAACTTGATGAATTAATGCTATAAAAACAGAGGCATGCTATCTTACAGAGAGGAAACAACAAAGTAGGTGAGAAGCTATAATTGTTTCCAGATTTCTTTTCTCATGTATTTAAAACACTGAAAACATCACACTCTGTTTACATTTTCCAAAGATACAGTATTCCATGCCCTTTCCTGTTCTGTTGGCTTAAAGGGGAAAGTGCTCTTCTCAGCGGACAAATGTCAAGAGACAACACTGTATTATTGGCACCAGCAGTGGGATATAGGCTTTCCTGAACAGCTTTCCATGTTTTTTTTTTTCCTTTTAGTTTGAACTCCCTGTGGCAAAATAGCATGTCTTAGAGTACTTATCCTCATCTCTTGGCTCTAGCTCATGGTCAAAATACCACTTGTTGTATGACATTTTCCTCACAAACTCATATATTTATGCTGATAGCTTTAAAAAAAATCTTAAAGGGAATTCCATTGAACAAACACTCAGAGTTGAAAGGAAATTAATTATCCATCTAACCCAACCCCTAACTGAAAAGTAAATGTCCTCTACAATAGGAGTTCTTGACGTGGAGATGGTGGTTAGATTTCAGGTGGTCCATGAACTTGGGTCAGAAAAGAAAATATACCTTTACCTTCACAAACCTCTAACTGAAAATTAGAGTTTCCTTCAATTATGAATCAACAAAATATATATTATTCTGAGAAAGAGTTCATACTTTTCACCAGACTGCCAAACCCAAGACCCCCAAAAGGCTAAGAAACTCTGCTCTGCAGAATGCCTGGCAAGTGATCCTTGCGATGCTTTTTGAAGACCTCCATTGAGAGAGGAACCACTGTCTCCTGAGGCAGTCCATTCTACTTTTAAATAGCTTGAATAGTGGATAGAGCACTGGTCCTGGAGTCAGGAGGACCTGAGTTCAAATCTGGTCTCAACACTTAACTAGCTGTGTGACCCTGGGGCAAGTCACTTAACCCCAATTGTCTCCCCGCTCAAAACAAATAAATGTCTCAAATAATTAGGAAATTTTTCCTTACAGTAAACCTAACTTTGCTTGTTTGCAAGTTCCAACTTTGCTCCCACTTGTGCTCTCTTCTTCACTAGAGTTCTTCAGATACTTGGAGAAAGATAACATATCCCTCATAAATCTTTTCTTCTCAACATTAAATATTTGCATTTCCTTTTCAAGTGATCCTCTTATGGCACTGTCAAAGAAAAAAAAAACGTAGTAAAGGGACCAAGCATGTCAACTGATGCAAAATTTTATTATAATTTCACTTTGAAATAAAATTTCCATTCTATCTCTATTGGCCTTATTTTTAAAAAAATGTACTATGTTAATTGATAGTTTGGTCCTTCAAATTTTTCTTAAATTCCAATTTTTCTAGTGTTAATACTAATACTGTACTTTGGGATTTAGGTCCAAGACTGCCAGAAGCAATTTTATTTAGCTGAATATTAATCTAAATCCAAGTCATTTCTAATTTGGAGAGAGAGATGTCCAACTGGCATGGTCCCAGGCCCTCTGATATGACTCTCTGCCCCAAGAAGATTTCAAGTAATATTTATAGGAATTTTGAACAAGGAAAAATGTATATTTTAATATATATTATTATATACAAACCAATTTATAATTACAAAATACAAACCAATTTAACATTCCAAAACTGAGCAACAAGTCACCACCTCATCCTCCTGAACCACTCCTTTCAATATCCAATTAAACAAAGGGACCTCGGGCTTCCCACTGATATCTTAATCCTTTCTCTATGGAAATGAATAGATCTTAACCCTAATCAAATGGTGTGAACAAGACAAGAATTTGTTAAATTTCTGCTTATCACTCTTAATCTATTCACCTAAGAACAAGCCTTTATTTTTTCCCCTTTGGTATATTACCTTTCCAAAGGGTTTTCCCAGGAGTTTGGAGAAGGCTTTAGAGAATACTAGTTCTTGCTATTTTTAGTTTTACTTAAAAAAGAACTTTTTAATGTGTTTCTACAGCAAGAATTCTAAGTCCTTTACTGTGCTGGTTGACCTCCTCTGGATGCTTTCCATCTTCATCAATGTTCTTCCTAAAATATAATGCCCAGACCCAAAAACAATACTCCAGTTTGGTCTGACCTATGCAACATGATGATCACCTTATTTCTGGAAACTATGCCTCTCTTAATGCTGTCAAGATTTCATTTGCTTTCTTGGTTCCCGTATTGCACGGTTGAGTTATATTGAGCCCACTGAAATCCCATCTTTTTGCAGAGAAACTTATGTCTAACCATGCCTCCCCTAAATGTGAAGTTGATTTTTGAACCTAAGTATAAGACTGTACATTTAGCCCTAAATTTCATCCAATTAGATTGGACTCAATGTTTTGGCTGTCAATATATATTTAAATCCTGACTCTGTCATTGAGCATTTTATAGTGAGAAGAGTTCCTGCTTGATTAGGTCTCAGCACTAGATGTCTAACATTGCTATTGTTGATAACTAAGGTTTCTATGGCAGTGATATCCTCAGGACAATCAGTCGCTCATGGATACTTTGGTGGTCAAAATGATCCCTTTACTTTCTGTAAGCTAAGACAGTTAGAAATGTTCAGGTGGTTAAAGGCATCGTCAACAATGTACCTAGCATTTATAAAAAAAAATTCAGAGTCAAGTCAATAAGCATTGATTAAGCACCTACAATATGCTGGGCATTTTGCTAAGTATGAGGATATGTAAAGTGTTTTTAAATGTTATTTCAGACTCAGAAGCATGGGGATTATCTTCCCTGTAATAGAGATGGAAATGAGGAGATGTTAAGTGATTTGTTCAGTCACTCATCTAGTATGAGGTGAGATCTGAACCCAGGTCTTCTTAATGCCAAGTCCAAGACTTTATACAATTCATTTCATGCTACTTTAAGCACAGCCAGGTCATTTCATGTATCTGTTAGGAATGCTTACCTCACAGGGCATCAAACAGGGTCTGTTCTCTAGATCTAATGCCTTTTGCAATGTGGGTGTAGAAAAAGGGATTGAGAAAACACTTTTCCAAGGAATAATAAATGAATTCTTTCTTCATTTTTTTTATCACCATGTAAATCCTTCCTTGAAATTGTCTACCTTTTCTCCTATATGCTTCAAACAGATTAATTCCAGTCCATTTACTAGCTATATAAATCACAAACAGGTTGAATGTCTCAGATGAGAGAACCGAGTGAGGGAATTGAAATGGTGTCAAATAGAAGGCACAGGCCCCTTACCTCTATCCTTTATAGCAATTTCATATCTGATATCTAAAATAAAATGTCCATTATCATCTCCCCACAGCATGTGTCTTGTTCTTATGCTATTCCTCTAACTCCAGATCATTTCTGAGGGATTAGAGAATCATCATGGTAGAGAGAAAAGAGAGCTTTACTTGTTATCAGGAGACACATGGTTCCAAATTTTGCTTCTAGTGCAACTGAAGACAAATCAGTTACCCATTTTGAACGTCAGCATTCTCATTCAATTCAATGAGGACTTACGTAGAATTGTTCTAGGTGCGGAAGAACTGGAGACAGAAGAAAGGTGACAGCCATATGCATTGAAAAAAGGGAATGGGGCGGCTAGGTGGTGCAGTGAGTAAAACACTGGCCCTGGAGTCGGGAGGACCCAAGTTCAGCTCCAGCCTGAGACACTTAACACCCACACAAAAATACTTGGGCAAGTTACTTAACCCCAATTGCCCTCCAAAAAAAAAAGGCAAAAAAAAAAAAAGAAAAAAGGGAATGAAGGAGAGCTGTGGTGCAAAGGTGGAATCAACAAGGACTGGCAACTGATTGGATATTGGTGGGGGGAGTAAGGAAGAGTAAAATATGACTTCTAAGTTGTGAACCAGTTGCACACATGTTTGATTTCTACCTCCACAGAAGTAGAGAACTTTGGAAGAAGGGCAGTTTTAGGAAAAAGGAAAATGATTTCCATATTTAACAAGTTGTTTTTAGATGCCTATAAATATCTTTTTGGATAAATTAAATAGAATTCAGAGCTCAAAAGAGATTCGGAATAGATATGTAGATCTGGGAGTCATCTGCCAATAGATAATAATTAAACATAGAGGCCTGATGAGATCATCATGAGAGAGTGAGTAGAAAAGGATCCAGGTGCTTCTTAGTAAAGACCTAAAGGTAGGGAGTGGGACATAGATTATGATCCAGAAGAGGACAAAAGAAGCAGGTAGGCAAGTTAGAGAAGCGGCAGAGAGCAGTCCTCAGTGTCAAATGCTACAAAGAGGCCAAGAAAGATGAAGGCTGAGAAAAGTTCATTATATTTAGCAATGAAGAGACAGCAATCTTAAAGTGTGGTAAGGCAAAATGAGCTCATTTGGAAAATAAGGGACAATACTGAAATATGAGACAACTACCACATAGTGGTGTACTAGTAGTACTTACTCTACAGGGTTGCTGTGAAGATGAAATGAGAATACATGTAAAATATTTTGTAAACTTTAAAATGCTACATAAACGTTAACTATTATTATCATTACTAGTGGTAGTGGTAGTAGTAGTAGAGCCCTGCATCCATTTATTTTAGAGAGTAGCTGTTACTAGGAAATCAGCTAATGTAGTTCTTTGCAAAATCTATCAATCATCTGGGGATGTTGAATTTGTTGAATCATCACAAAGAGGCAGAATATTTTCATCCTTATTTTATTATAAGATATTCTCCAACATTAGAACAATAATTCTTGACACTATGGGTTGCATTATATATGGCCTCTTGTTTTTGTATGGTTGTATGTATTTTTCCCCATAGAAACTTGTTATCTTTAAAATCAATCACAAAAATGAACACTTCCCTTTAAAGAAACACAATGCGCTCTGTAGCTTATGGGATCTTAACATTACACGATGTTAGTATCCCAATTACCCTCTACATAAAAATGAGAAAAAAAAAACCACAAACTATTTACTAACACAATTTCCTTTTCAAATTTGTAGTTTAATTTTTAAACTAGAAAAGTAAGGCTGGTCATAGTGCACAAATTATGTCTCAGAAGACATTTTACTACAATCAAGCACATGTTATGTACAATGACAAGGCAAAAGATGTCTAGAAGAATTAAGTTACCCAAATGGAGACACTAAAGTAAGACATTAGTGTGTTTCTCCTCCTGCTCCCATTAAAATCCATTAAAATAATGAGGAAGTGTTTGTGAATTTCTCTATATCTGTATTTATATACATGCATATACATCTGTATATATATATCTTATATTACAATGTTATGATGGAAGATGATATCCTCTTTGCTGGGCTATTTTCTTTGATGATCTCATTCCACAAAAATATTTCTTTGGGCATAAGGTTTTTAAGGACTTTGTTCTGGTCCAAAGTAGTTTTGTTTCTTTTCACATTTTTGTTTAGAACGTTCAGAAATGCGTTCAGATGTTTTTCAATGTCCTTCACATTCCATGATGACACTTTTGTCTTTACATAAATGGTTATCTAGCCTCTACAATCTTACTTCCCACTTTGGTTTCATGCTGTGGTTAGTGTTTGCTAGGATACTTATCAAGGGGAGATGGTAAAGGTACCAATTGACACACACAAACAAAATTAAAGCAATTAAAGGAAAAAATGAACTCTGGTCAAGAAAAGTCTCTTATAAGTAAAGTTCTGGTTACCATCAAATCCAAGAACAGTTTTATATCACACAAATGAGTCTCCAGAGAACTTGTCTGAAGGCAATAGGACTCCAAACATGAGTTTTCCAAGCAATTCCAGTAGAATGAAAGCTGTCTGAGAAGAGGAACTCTTTATTTTGTCTTTGTATGCCTTGCACTAATAAATGCATGCTGGATTGAATGAAATTATCATTAAGAAAGACAGCTCATTTTTCTAGCAACAAGAAACCCATCAGTATTCTATGCTGCAAAAATTACTCCCATACCTTTTGTGGTTTTCCCTTCCATAACAATATAGCCTGCGGAATATCCATTCAATCTTCCAATAAATTCACCAACACCTTGGCTTATCTCATTTATGTCCAAGATTTGCAACCTTTTCATTTTATTTCCAATGTCTTGAGTTTTTTTAAAGAAATATTAGTATTTTGATTTTGCCTCCCTAATGCAGATGAGGCAGTTTTAGCATGTGGGTTCCATTTCCAGTGACTTCTTTTGACTACTCCATTTTGATATATTTGCTCAATTGCATAGTGTATTTTTGGAATGGGAAGGTAAAAACAGGAAAGGAAGTCTTCCTCTTCTTTAATGTTTGACAAGTGAATGTTGGCTATTCAAAAACTAGATGTGTATAGAACACTCCATGGAAGACTGAGTCACAGAATGAAACAATGAAGTGCTGCTGTTGACTAAAAGACCCACAGCTTAGATCAAAAGAGATGTCCAATGACACCTCCAGTATCTGTTAGGCAGGTATAATTTCCTAGTGATAAGTCTTGTAAATGCCATGACATTAAGAAATCATAACTATCAGAAGGAACTAAATACCACTAGGAAATGTAACCTGAAAGGAAAGGAAGTAGGACAAATGATACCAGCTTGGATTATACTAGAATTCTAATCCTTTCTCATGTATTGCATCAACTCTCCTACTTCTCTTCCCCTAGATACTCTGACTTCAGTCATGATGGTGGCAAATTAGGGATACATCCACACTAGGGAATGTGGGTAACTTTGTTCCATTTTGGTAAAATTAGGTTCCACCCAGAAGTTTCCCTCTCCTACTCTTCCAGTTGCTCATACTTTTATGTGTTTTATAACTATATAAAACACTTTAGTACAAAATTCCTGCATAGAGTCCAATATGAGGCCAACGTAGATATACCAAAAAAAGCCTCCCAGAAAGCAGTGTTTAATGGCTATCTGTGACACCAGAAGGGAAAACTACGTAAGTTCACTTGACACTATTGCCATTAGAAGGAAATTCCTTTTCTACCTGCCTAGGACGGCTAACTAAATAGAAGTTGAACTGTCTTTCAAAAGCTGTGGAATTATTATGGAAACTGAACAACATTCCAAGTCTCTTCTCACTATGACTAAACCTTATGTGAAGAAACCCTGTTCACACTTCCAAAGCCATAGGTAAGTACCAGTCAGGTTCTGGAGGTAATGGGATAAAAGAATGACAGATTTCTAAAAATCAAAATATCTGAAATGTAAGATTAACCTAATTATAATTTAAGCCTTTCTGTGGGGAAACTTAAAATCCTTGCCTAACTGAAGCTTTAAATATTGTAAAATAATTAGGTAACGTTTCACACACCAATTTAAACATTAAAAGAACAAAACCTCAAGATGACCTTCCCACTGACAAGTTTTCCTTAAGCAAAAAATTTTGGTGGGGTAGGAGGAGGTACAATTGGAAATGGGCTCTTCTCAAGGCCTTGTAAGCAGCAATAAATCCATTCATGGTTCAGAAGAGCCTATGATTCTCAGTTCTATGCAGCATTTTGAGTTAGAGGCCCTCCACAAGAATCAGACAGCACTACATGAGGGACTCTGTGGCTCAGACCTAATGCCCAGGCTGACCATTGGGAACTGGATTACTGCCTGTTCCACGACCATTCTTCAAGCACTCTGGTTCATCCTCTTCAGCAGACTCTTCTTCACCATCACTCCTTTCATCCTCAAGCTCCTAGACAAAGTGAAAGAATGCACTATGAGCAAATGGACTTTCAATATGTCATGAAGCACTCAACATGCTGTAATGAATATTTCAATACTTCAAGGATCTGTGTTGTAATATGTTTGGGGACAACTTCCATTACACAGATTGAAACCTCTATGACTTGGTGAACCAAGATTTGATGTTATTAAAAAATGGCTCCAATGAATATGACAATCCTATTATTGAGTTGAAGAAGTGTCTCTCTTTAAGAAGATGCAATTTATGAAATTCTAAACATAAAAAACAGATACACTAGGGCTGGTGGGGGTCTTAGTTTTTTCAGGACCCCTGGTGAGAATTATGTTTTTAAATAATTGAAAGAAATATTAAATTTCAGTTAGAGGTTAATGAAAGTAAAAATATATGTTCCTATACATACACATATATTTGTATGTATGTATGTATGTAGGTAGGTAGATATGTGTTTATTCCCATCCAAGTTCACAAATGCCCTCAAATCTATCCACAAACTGCTTTGGAGTCTTTGGACTCAAGGTTAAAAATCACTGCATTAGGTATAGGGTATAAAAGACCTTAGCATAAGTTTCCTTTATGTAGAATTCCCCAATGCATTCAAGTTTTTCTTAACAGATTATTGGTGATTTCAAAGAAGTTAAAGGGCATCAAAGCTTAAAGGCTAAATTATTCTGAAGATCAACAAAAAGATGGTGAAATAACTTCCAAATTGTAATGTAAGTTATTGGGGAAATTACAAAAATACTTATTTTCTCACAACTTATTTCATTTGTTTAATAAGTAGTTACTAAGCATCTACTATGATTAAATTTCTACATAACTGCTATGGGGATAAACTAAAAGATGAGATTCTATGTTTCCATGTATCTGACAATCTAGATGGGGAAACACCCTGGTCACAGAGATGGAATAATGGTCTAAGAAAATACCGAACACTGAAGAGATGGGAGGTCTTTAATTGGAATAAAGATAGGTTTAGGAGGAATGAGGCATAAGGTGAGACAGAGTGGTAGGAGTTTATGATGAGAAAGGAGAATGTTAGTTTTAAACTAAGGAAATGGAATACTTATGAGTAAAAGTAAGATCTAGTACACAGCTGAGATGGAGTGAAGAATTTGGTCATGGGATTTAAGGGATCTGAGAAATTGGGAGGTAAAGGTGTTTAAAAGAGTATCTGTGTGAATATTAAAACTCCTCAGTATAAGGATAGGAACTGGGGAGTACAAGATGATGGAAGACTGATCTAGGGTTCAGCACACTGTACTATCATGATAGTTTAGTTTGTCTGGAAAAATCTGATTGTGTGAACTTCAAAGGAGAAATGCTATCCACATCCAGAGAAAGAACTCTGGAGTCTGAATGCAGATGGAAATATACTATTTGCTCTCCTTTTCTTTTGTTGTTTTGTTTTGCTTCTTCTTTCTTGTGGTTCCTCCCATTAGTTCTAATTCTTCTTTACTTCATGACTAATGTGAAAATATGTTTAATATGAATGCATAAGTAGAGCCTTGATCAGATAGTACACTGTCTTGGGGAGGGAGGAAGAGAAAATCTGAAACTCAAAATCTTATGGAAGTTAATGTTGAAAACTAATAATAAATTAATTAACTTTTTAAATCCTTAATTAGGCTCTACTATCCCCTTCCAGCTATTGTTGTAGCATCTCTCCTTCCTTTAGCAGCCAAACTTCTTGGAAAAACTATCTTTACTTGCTATCCCATTTTTTTTCTTTTATTCCTCAACTCTTTGCAATCTGACTTCCAGACACATCACTCAACAGAAACTGATTTCTCTGAAGTTGCAATAATGTTTTAACTGCCAAAAGTTATGGTCTGTTCTCAGTCCTCATCCTTCTTGACCTATCTGCTTCATTTGATACTAGTGGCCACCCTTTCCTCCTGGATCATTTGTCCTTTCTAGGGTTTCATAACACAACTCTCTCCCAGTTCTTCTATCTAACACTTTCTTCTTAGCTATTTCATTGGTTTATCATCCAAATCACACTGCCTAATTGTGTGTGTTCCCCAAGGCTCTGTCCTGAGTCCTCTTCTCACTCTATACTCTTTCTTTTGGTAATCTCATCAACTCCTATGTGTTTAACTATCAGCTCTATGCAGATGACTCACAGATTAATATGTTAGGACCCAGTCTTGCTCCTGAAGTTCAGTCTACATCACCAATTACCTACTGATATTTTGAAGTGAATGTACCTGAGATATCTCAAACTCAACATGTCCAAAACTGAGCTCATTATTTATTCCTCCCCCTTTTCAAACTTCTCTATTCCTATTGAACTCACTGCTATCCTTCTAGTCTCCCAGGTCTGTACCCTCAACTTCTCAGTTCATCTCATCAATTAGTTATCAGATCTTATCAGATGTCATCTCCATAACATCTCTCACATCTGGCCCCTTCTCTCCATTCATATAGCCACCACCTTAGTTCAAGCCATCATTCCTCTCACCTAGAATATTGCAATAGCCTCTAAATTTGTCTCCCTGGCTCAAGCATCTCACCACTCCAATCCATCCCCACCTTGCTGCCAAAGTAATCTTCTTAAGTGTAGATGTAAGCAAGAGTACATGACTCACTTAATCAAGTTTTAGCAATTTCCTTTTGCCCCTAGGATCAAATATAAAGTCCTGTGTTTATTTCTTAAAAGTCTCTCACAACCTAACTCCAACTTATCTTTCTAGCTCCATTGGACATTACTCTGTTTCCCGAGAAATCCAGTCAAACTGAAATTTTCTGTTTCTCATACATTTCATTTCTCATCTCCATTCTTTTGGGTGGGCAGTCGCACATACCTGGAATGCTCTCCTTTTTTACCTCACAGAATTATTCTCTTTCCTTAAGATGTAGCTCAAGTACCATCTTCTGCATGAAGCCTTTCCTGATTCTTCCCAACTGCTAGTGCCATGGACCTCTCAAAGTACTTTGTATTTATTCACTTTATACTATACATAATTCTCTACTTACTTGTCATGTCCTCCATAAGAAAATAAGTATTTTGTGAGTAGCAATTCTTTCTCCTTCCATTTCTAGAACCTAGCTTAATGACTAGGACATAGTAGATAAGATACTTAAGTGCTTTTTGATTGATTGGGGAGATACTAGAATCAAGGAATGAGGTAAGAACCTATTGCAAAGGTAAGACCTGAACTAGAGGCAAAGCAGGGAGAATAGAAAGGATGGGATTGAATGGAAAGACACTGTCTTTCAAAGAAATAATCCACTCAGCTTGGTTGACTAGAAATAAAGAGGAGGGAGGATACAAAGCTGACACCTTTTAAAACAAATTTTATTGATGCATCTTGTTTTTAATATTACTGTCATTTCTGGGTATTTCATCTCTCACCCACCAAACTGAATCCTCCCTTAAACAAACAAACAAACAAAAAAAAAGGTGAGCAATAATAAATGATCCAGTTGCTATGTCTAACAGTGTAGGCAACATTCTACTCTCATAGTTCCTTGCCTCTGTGCCAAAAGGAGGGGAGTAGATTTCACTATCTCTTCTCTGGGACTATTATTGGTTTTGAAAATGTATGACAGCTTATCAGGAATATATTTAATGTGTCAAGTGAGGTATTTCAATGAAGGTTGTAACTTTCAGCCCTGACTGAAACCTTCTTTTGTGTCTTGTTGTTTTGTATACCATTTCCCTCCCTGTGATTTGCATTAACAATTCAAACTTATAATTGGACAAAAAACCCTGAGACTCTAAAATTAAGGGAAGAATCACTTAGTATAATGTCACTGATATTTCCTTATTCCTAATCTAATTTTTAATCCTAACTTTTGGTAACGTACAAGATTTTATTTTCCACTGAAACATACAGTCAGACTCAAATACAAAATTATTATTTGGTTAAAGTATTGATTTGCCTTAAAGATAGTGAAGCATGTGGAATTTCAAGTAATCATGTATTATATGGAAATTGTAACGCTAAAATTGCTATTGATGTTTCTGGGATTTTAAATAATAAAATATCTCAAAAATGTTTTACAATTATAGCAAAGTCTATCAATAAGAGAATTAAAGTGTTTCTTGATAGAAGAATGAATTTTCCACATAAGTGAAGCTTATACTTTTAAGCACTGAAAGATTTTTTTAATTCTAATGTTAATTTTTCTTTTTTTCCCTTAGAAGATTTTTGCAGTTTTATTTTTTTTAATTAATTTATTTACTTTTGGTTTACAGCATTCAGTTCCACAGTCCCTTGAGTTTCAAATTTTCTTCCTCTCCCCCACATGGCAATATGTAAACAAATATAGGTTCTACAAATATCTTCACATTAAACATCAGTCAAGTTGTAAAGGAGGATTATAACCAATGTACTGAATAATGAGAAAGCAGAAACAAAACAAAACAAAAAGAGAGAGAGCTAGCAGTTTGCTTCAATCTGCATTCAGACTCCATATGTTTTTTCTCTGGATGTGGATATCCCTTTCCATCATGAGTCTTTTGGAGTGGTCTTATAACCTTACATTGCTGAGAGGAGCCTAGTCTATCAAAGTTAGTCGTCACACATACGATGTGTTAATGTTAATTTTTTTTTTTCAAGCTATGAATTCAGGTGTCTTTATTTCTTTTTTTTTTAATTTTTCAAATGCTTTATTAGCTTCTGATTTATATCATTCATTTCCACCTGATTTTGAGTTACAAATTTTCTCCCCATTTTTGCCCTACCCACCACCCCAAAATAGCAGTCCCACAGGATATCCCCTCCTCCAATCTGCTCTCTTCCATATTTTCTCCCATACCCCTTTTGACTTTTCCAGTGGATCTCTATGCCCCAGTGCCTGTATATCTTATTTCCCAATTACATGTAAAATAGTATTAATAATAATATATACATTTGAATATTTGATTTTAAAACTTTGAATTCCAGATTCATTCCCTTCCTCCCTTGTCACCCACCCTTACTGGGAAGATAAGCAGTTCAGTATAGGTTGTACATGTGTGGCAAATGCAAAACAATAACATAGTAGATATATTGTAAAAGACTGACTATGTTTCCCTCCCTCCTATCCCACCTCCCACTTGTTATATTCTCTACTTTGATCCCGTCCCTTTTCAAAAGGGTGCTTCCAACTTCCCTCTCCCCCAGTCTGCCCTCCCTTCCATCATCCCCCCTCTCATCCCATTCCCCCCCCCTACTCTCCTGGAGGGTGAGATACCCTATTTAGTGTGTATTTCATTCCCTCCTCAAGCCAAATTCAATGGGAATAAGGTTGGCCCATTCCCTTTTGCATTCCTATTCTTCCGCTCCATTGTAACCATTCTCCCTTGCCTCTTCTATATGAGATAGTTTACCCCATTCTGTCTCTCCCCGTCTCCTCTCATTATATTCCTCTCTCACCTCTTAATTTCACCTTTTAAGTATCATCCCTTCCTGTTAAATTAGTCCTGTGCCCTCTATCTATGTATACCTGTAAACATATATACACACATTCACATATGTATTCATATGCCCATATACCCTCATATGTAGACATATATATATATGTATGTATGTATGTATGTATTTCTATTCCCTTCAGCTACTGAGAAAAGTTTCATAAGTTAAAATTATTGTTTTTCCATGTAGGAATGTTAATAGTTCAACTTTGATAAGTTCCTTATGACTTCTTTTCCCTGTTTACCTTCTCATGTTTCTCTTGCTTCTTGTATCTGAGTGTTAAATTTTCTATTCAACTCTGGTTTTTTCATCAAGAATGCTTGAAAGTCCTCTATTCCACTGAATGACCATATTTTCCCCTGAAACATGATACTCAGTTTTGCTGGGTAGGTGACTCTTGGTTTTAATCCCAGCTCCTTTGACCTCCTTGACCTCCAAGCCCTTCAATCCCTCAGTGTAGAAGCTGCCAGATCCTGGGTTATCCTGATCATGTTTCCACAATATTCAAATTGTTTCTTCCTGGCTGCTTGTAATATTCTCTCCTTAATCTGGTAATTCTGGAACCTGGCTATGATATTCCTAGGAGTTTTCTTTTTGGGATCTTTTTCAGGAGGTGATTGGTGGATTCTTTCAACCTCTATTTTGCCCTCTGGTTCTAAAACATCAGTGTAGTTTTCTTTGAGAACTTCCTGGAGGATGATTTCTAGGTTCTTACTCTGATCATGGCTTTATGTAGTCCAATAATTTTTAAATTATCTCCCCTGGATCTATTTTCCAGGTCAGTGGTTTTTCACATGAGATATTTCACATTGCCTTCTATTTTTGATTTGTGTCGATCTGTTTAAGAGCATCTTCATTTCTCATAAAGTCATTAGCTTCCATTTGCTCCAATCTAATTCTGAAGCAATGATTCTCCTCAGTGAGCTTTTGAAATTCTTTTTCGTTGACTCTCATTTTGTAATTTTCTTGCAGTGTTCTCATTTCTTTTCCCAATTTTTCCTCCACTTCTCTTATCTGCTTCTTAAGGTCCTCTATGGCCTGTAACCAGCTCATATTTTCCTTTGAAGTCTTTGGTGCAGGAGTTCTGACTTCACTGTCTTCCTCCTGTTCCATGCTTTGCTACTTTTGGTCCCCAAAATAGGAGTCTAATGTTGGATTCTTCTGTCTGCTTTGTTTCCTTTGCTTGGTTATGTCACCCCTCAGTCACTTGACCCCTGGGCTTTTTGCTACAGTAGGACTCTGCCACCAAGCGGGGGAGCTTTTGTCCCAAACGCTGGGGTTTTCTCAGCTTTTGGAGGTATTAGATGGGTGCCCTCTCTGAGGTCTCCACATGCTCTGGCAAGCTGGACACACACCCCAGGACCTCCACCCTAGACTGCAATTCAAATCCAAGCAGGTTAATGCAAGAACTATTACCCCTCAGACTGGTGCTTGGTCCCCATACACTCTACAGGCCAGGAGCTGAAGCTGCCACGTGGCACTGGCTGGCTGTGCTGGCATCTCAGTGGCTTCTCCCCTGGGGGCAAAAGCCACGCACTCCCACTTACTGGGTCCCAAAGTCCAGACTGCACTGACCTCTCACTATGTCATTGTGATAGTAATGGCAATTAAAGATTCCCCTGTATTGGCTTGGTTTTCAAACTGATTGTGTTAAAACCCAGAGCTTGTTAATTGATTGAATGATTGGAAGGTCCTGGGGTGGGGTAGTACTTGGAGATTATTTAATCATCCTTAGTAAATGCTGTATTTTGAATGATGTCATGTTTTGACCTTCTCTGTTCTTGGTTTGTCACTGAATAAAATGGAGAGCACCTATGCTGGTATTCTGAACCTTGGGAAGTTGCCTTTCCTTGGTGTTACAGTACAGTCATTCACATCTATGTGTTGATAAATCTGGAAATGGCCACAGCTGCTACTGATCTGGAGTCCCTCTGGTTCCATGGGGCTGGGCTCAGCTCCCAGAGCACTGCACTGGCCAATTCCTGCCAGCCTGCCGGGCTGTCCTCAGTGGGAGGTTAGCTTCTCCGTGTCATTTTGTGGGTTCTGCAGTTCCAAAATTGTTTAGAGTCCCCTTTTTACATGGATTGGGGAAGGTGGATGCCGGAGCAGCAGAAAGGTCCTGCTTCTATTCCACCATCTTGACTCCAGGTCAATATTAATTTTTCAAAGATATATTGTACAATTATACACTTCCATGCTTTACGTACAGCATACTAAACATAATTCAACCTCTTCCTCAAAGACTCAATTTGGCAAATGACATCAATTATTTTACTGTGCCCACATTTAAGGATAATCTCAGGCAGGTACTCAAGCTTCACAGTGTTACTTGTGCCTGCACCAATGCGGCTCCAGGTTGCTTTGCTTTTCTGACTGATGATTTTTATGTTGCTGTGCCTCTCTGTTTATCTATCCCTCATTTCTCCCTGTTGTCAATGTTCTTATTTCTAGCAGTTCACTTCACACTTGTTCCTGCTAAACTCTTGTCCAAAAAATACACTGAAGATTGCAAGGAGAAAACCAGATAATCAGGCTTGTTAAATCAACGATCTTAATTTTACACTCAGCTGAGTGTACTCTTTTATGGAGTAAAATCCATAGTCTTTGTGCTATTTTCCTTTACAGCTCAGAAGTTTCTTCCATTAATCCTGGTATTTTGGCTATATGTGACTGTAGTCCCAATAGCTGAGGCTGTCAAAAAAAAATCTAACCAATATATAAGGGAGGTGTTATCAGTACTAATTTACCATGCCTCTTAAAAAACGTATCTCAGAAACTTAAAGGACAGACAGGTGGATGCACAATAACCGAGTGGCAAAACTAGGGTTCTCTGGTCTTACTTCCTATTGCTATTTTAGAGGCTGGGACTATACCTTTTACTTGATAGGATAAAATTTATACTTTGTTTCAGACATTGTTTGCTCTGGTTTTCCCAATAAACACTTATTGACTAACTATAGTATTGCTAGAATAAATTAGTTGAATTTTAATAATTGCTTTTTGTCTTATGTAAACAAGAAAAAACTGCACCTCCCTCAGATGGAAGAACTACTTTACTAAAAAGTAATGTTCTTTTTTCATGAAAGTTATATGCAGTTATTCAATAAGTAGGAGTTTTGGAAGAATGATGGTTAACAAAATAAAAAAGTTGGTTAACCTAAGGAAGTGAGAACGATCATGACAGATCTGGTCTCATTTTACAAGCAACAGCCAGACAAAAGGTGATGGAAATGATTAAGAGGCACAGACATTACTGAAATTGAACTTGGATGCTATGCATGACCAAAGCAGTACACTACCACTTAACATTGGGGATGGTTCTCACATGTCTCTATTAAACCCAAATTATAAAGAAAAACAGAGGAAGACCAAGGAGATCTTTGGAGATTATTCTTTCACACCTCTTTTTTCCAAGATGACATCCTTGACCATATGAATCACATTTTCCCTTTATACCCTGCAGACTGAATCTGACCTCCACTGGAGAGTCTGAGGGGGCACTTGCAACTGAAAACCTTCTTTTGTGTACTAGGTTTCCATGCAAACAGTATAGAGCTTGAAAAAACCCAAAGCACATACTCTGTTGGCTTAATCACTGAAAATAAACTTCCTGGAGCTCTTCTCTAAGAGTACTGTTCTTTTCCTGAACAACATGGAAAGGGTCTCAAAATAAACAAGTCTCATTGTAAACAATGAGGAATAAACTTGGCACTTCATCAGTTAAAAGGGAAGAGAGAAAGGCAACCTTTCCTTGACATGCTGTGAGCTTGGATTCTGATTGGGATCTCCCTTAGAAGTCTTTCAGAAAAGCGTCAAACTTGACATTCAGGCTCACAGCTCCATGCACTGCATTAAGGCTTACTCCTATACTTGGTTTTCTTTCCCCAAGATTTCAGGGGAGCAGAGAAATATATAGAACCCAAGTTAGGATAAAGAAGTGAATTCTTACCTAGAATGGTAGCTGTAAATTAATTCATTTCTCTAGACCTGGAAACTGATCTCTATGATAGAATCCTAGGCAAGGATTGAACACTAATAACATGAGACTAGTGAAAAAAGAAAAAAGCTAATCCTTGGATAGTCCCTGGTGACTTAAAATTTGCTAGGATGCAAGTAGATACACATCTTCAAGAGGCAGTTATTATACTGGAAAAAGCAATGGCCTAAAAGTTAGGACATATGAGTTTTAGTCTACATTCTACTGCCAAGAAGCTATAATGATTCCTTGACCAATAAATCCGCCAGTATATTCAATGGTTTTTATTCAGATCTCATCCTCCTTGTCCCTTATTTGTGCATTTTGACACTGATAACCATTCCTCCTGCCCTTCTTTTTCCTCCTTTACCTTCCATGATTGCCCTCTCCTGGTTTTCTTCTTATCTAT
Organism: Petaurus breviceps papuanus; assembly: GCF_028583685.1. Classification (NCBI taxonomy): domain Eukaryota; kingdom Metazoa; phylum Chordata; class Mammalia; order Diprotodontia; family Petauridae; genus Petaurus; species Petaurus breviceps. Next base: position 50,484,098 of record NW_027186296.1, on the reverse strand, counting down.
CTGATCCATGATTCTCAATGTCCTTTTCTAAACCATCATCTATCTCCTATATCTTTACATGAGTTCTCTCAGGGCTTTGCCTTAGGCTTCTATTTTTCTTTCTTTCCACTTTCTCTTGTACTGTCCTCACTGACTCTCATGGGTTTAATTAAAATCCCTACACAGATGACTCTTACATACATATGTGTGTGTTCACAGTTTATAATGTGGGCTTAGAATTCAAGAGGAAAATTAAGAGCATATACACACAGACATACATACATATGTATGTATGTCTGTGTGTACATCTATATATATTAATATACTATATAGTAATATGCTATATATATTCAACAGGTATTTACAGCATATATATATTTACATGTGTGTATAAATATATGTATACACATCCCTAATTTTTCTCCTGAATTTTAAGCCTGCACTGTAAACTGCCTGTTAGATATCTTCAGATGGATGTACATCAGCTTGTCAAAGTCAACATATCCTGATCAAAACTCATGGTCTTCCCCACTAAATCTAATCTTCCTTCAAACCTCCCAGTTTCTGTTAAGGGTACCACCATCCTCCTAAGTAACCCAGATTCATAACCTTGGAGGCATACTTGATTATCCCTCTCCTTTACATACCCTATATTTAATTAGTTACTAGATCTTATCATTTACCTCCTCAGTACTTCTCTATTCTTTCCACCAACAAAGTTACTTTGGTACTTCAAGCCTTGATCTTTCCACTGGCTTAATGTAAGAGCCTCCAAATTGGTCTCCATGCTTCATGCATCTCTCTTTTCCAAGTCATGTTCTTTCCACACAGCTGTCAAAAACCTCTAACATATTCTGACTGCCTTTAGGATAAAACATACTAATCAGCCTAGAATATGGCCCTCCATAATCTGATTACTACCTGCCTATTCAGCCTAATATCTCTACATTTAAGCCAAACTGAATTATTAGCTGTTCCCTGAACTTGAAATTTCATCACATACTTCCTTGTATTCCCACAAACTATACCCCAAGCTTGAAATGCACTCTATTCTAATCTTAGCCTCTCAAAATCTTTTTCTTCCTTTAAACATGATTTTAAGTGAAGCCTTCACTTGCATTTGCACAATATACATATTGGACTTTTTGCCAAAATACTATAAATTCCTTGGTAACAGAACTTTCTCTTTGTAGCCTCAACTCTTAGCACAGTGCCTTACCATGTGTTCTTGATGTTTGTGAAACTAAAACAATTGAACTACATTATCACTGGGAAGTCATTTATAGAATCACAAAATCATGAAATTACAGAATTTTAGAATTGTTAGAGACTCCAGTAGCCAACAGTTGAATTCTTAATCTAAAAGCAATCCCCACTATAACATAACTGACAAGTGATCATGTGACCTCTACTTGGATGAAGAAGCTATCATCTCCCAGAGTGAACCATTCAGCTTGCTATAACTTGAATTGTTCAGGAATTCTTCTTAATATCAAACCTAAATTTTCCTTTTCTGCAATTTCTACCTATTTTAATTCTACCTCTTTTGGTTCTTCTCTCTGGGGCCAAACAGAACTCTAATCCCTCTTCCACAGAACAGCCCTTCAAATACTTGAAGATAGCCATCAAGTTCTCCCTTAATCTCCTCTTCTCCAGAGTAAACACTCCTAATTACTTCAACTGGTTTTATTTTTCAATGCCTTGGTTTGCACTTCTGTAAAAATGAGGGATTAGATAAATTCTAAGGTCCCCTCTGACTCTAAATTCAACAGTTCTGCTACTTGAGGTGACTGTGACTTTATCATTCCAATTCATTCTGAAGTTCCACCACTTTACCTCTTATAACAGCATTGAATGAAGGGCCCTTAAAGTTCAAGTTTACACTCCCACTGCTTGCTGATCACTTACAGTCTCCTTCAGACAGGAAAAAACAAACAAACTGTAGAGCAATCTATCTGAAATAATGGTCATGACAAGCACTGTCACCACCAAAGCAATAGGTAAAAACCTCATGGAAGAGAAATGGTAAGGATCTAGAGAAAGGGATGAAAGGATTCTATATGCTCCCACTAAAAAAAAGGTATGATAAAGTTGTCTGAGCAACTGAAACCTTGTAGAGCCTGTGCAAAAAATGTAAGTATCTACAACAACAATATTCATTTGTTTTGTAACTACCACTAGAAAGAACCATTTTAAATCAGTGATTTAAGAAAACATGTGGCTTCCATTGGAGTTTAAAAATGCAAGAAAAATTATTAAGCAACTGCTATGTATAAGGCAATAATGGGGATTCAAAGATAAAAAACAAAACAGTCCATGCCCTCAAGGCTTTTTTAATCTAATGAGAATACATCATTTTCACAGAGAAGTAGGAAACAAGGTGGATAAGGGCAAGGAATAATCTTGGACAATGTGCTCTGAGAACATTTGGGAGATTATTTTTAGTTGGTTAGATTAGAAAAGACTTGTAGAAGAGATGACACCTGAACTGGGCCTCAAACAAAGGAAAAGATTTCAACAGATGGAAATGTGGAGAAAGGACATTGTAGACAGATTGCATGAATGTACTGAGGAGGTAGATTGAAGGCCAAAAGTTGTAAGCATCTAGTAGTCCGGTTTTGATGGATTACATTTCATGTGATAGAACGTGAGGGGGGGGTGGGAAACAACTATGAAGATATATGGGAGTCAGATTATGAAGGAAATTAGATGCTAACCTAAGGGATTTATATTTTACCTGACAGACCATGGGGAAGGACTGAAGATTTTTGAAGAAGGAAGTGAAGCATGATCAGGTCTCTACAATAAAAATAATTTGACATCTACTCAAAGAAAAAACTATAAGGGACAATCTGGAGCCAGGGAGAGGTGAGGTATATCTAATCTTCTGTGAATTAATTAGAGATCAATACAAGCTGTTTCTAAAATAATCATAATGTTTTAGCTATTTTGAATTTGTTCTTTTGGCTAGCCAGGTAATTAATCTGATTGATTTTGATGAATTAATGAGCTGGCTGACAAAATCACCAAGTCAATATTAATTTTAAGAACTGTCAGGACCCTTCATTGTGTGAGGTTAAAGGACTAGCGAGGTGGGATTTCGGAATAGGTAGAATAACAACACAGGAAAACACAATCAACACAAAACTTAGAATCAAAGAACCTGGAGCCAGAAAAAGACTTAAGAGATGATTTAACATAACCTTTCATTTTACAGATGAAAATTTTAAGGCACTGAGTGTTTAAATCACTACTTAAGAGTACATAGCATATGAGTGAGAGGAGCAAAACCAGAAAAACATTGTACACAATTATAGACATATCATATCTGTGATGAGTGACTTTGATAGACTGGGCTCATATCAGCAATGCAACGTTATAAGGCAACTCCAGAGGAATCATGATGGAAAAGGCTTTCCACATCCAGAGAAAGATTTATGGAGTCTGAATGCACACGACTTGTTCTCTTTTTTGTTTTGTTTTGTTCCTTCTTTCTCGCTGTTCGTTCCACTGGTTATAATCCTTCTTTACAACTTGACTAATGTTTAGTGTGAAGGTATCTGTAAAATTTATATCAGATTTCATGCTGCCGTAGGGAGGAGGGGGAGAAAATCTGGAACTCAAAAGCTTGTGGAACTGAATGTTTTAAACTAAAAGTAAATAAATGAATAAATTAAAAAAAAAAGAATACATAGCATAATTCAAATGAATTCTACAAGCATTTATCAGGTCCCTTTAAGTGTAAGCTAACATACTAGGTTCTGGGGATATAAAGACAAAAGTGAAATAAGTCCTCTGTACTCAAGAGGCTTATATTCCATTGGAGGGAGGGTATGGATAAAGTGGAGCGCATTCAGAGAATGGCAATCAGAATGAAAGTCCTCATATTCATGCATATGAAGATTAGATAAAAGAACCTGAGATATTAACCTAGGGAGGAGAAACCTTAAGGGGATGTGATAGAAGTCTTCAGCATCTGAAGGACTGTTTCATGTGTAAAAAAGTATTAGATTTATTCTGTTTGCTTCAGAAGACAGATCCAGAAGTAATGGGTGGAAAATGCAGGGGGGTTAATTTAGATTTGTTGTTAGGAAAAGACTACCTAACAATGAGTCTCTAAAGGTGGAATGGGCATTTGGGGGTGTTGGTTCTCCCTGACATAAGGCTTTTAAGCAAAGATTGGATGACCATTTGTAAGGTATGTTGCAAAGGGGATTCATGTTCACATACAGATCAGGGTAAGTGGCATGTGAGGTTCCTTCCACCTCTGCAATTCTGGCATACAAAACATATACATATAAATAAATGTGAGTTAATTTGAAAAAGGAGAGAACACTAAATATCTGAGGGTATCAGTAAATATTTAATGAAGAAGGTAGAAACTGAGCTGAGCTTTGAAGGAAAATAAAAATTCTGAGAAACAGGGGGAAAGAGTATATAGAAGGCAAGGCTGATGGTCTATGAAAATGTATGGAGGTGAGAGAGAGAGTATCAAAATTAGGGAACAGCTAGTCTAGTTTAATTAGAATATAGAGTATGGGAAGAGGAACAATATGAAATAAAGATGGAAAGGAAGGTTAGGGTCAGATTGTGGAGGACCCTTAAATATCAAATTCTATGAGTTCAGAGAGAAGAATAGCTGTGGACTGGAATGTTCAGAGAAGCTTTAATTAAAGAGAGCAGACTTGAGCTGGTTCTTTGATGGGGAGGATTTATATACATGAAGAAGGGATAAAGACCAAACTAAGATGAATGTCATAAACAAAAGGCAAAGATATAGGAATGTTCAAGGGGAGTTAGTGTGTAATGATTGACCATTCTGACTGAAGTGAAGACTTGTCTTGAGATCTAATGATAGATAAGTGGAAAATTAGAATGGGTGACTATATATATATAGGTTTATATCCTGTTGAGGGCCTTTCACATTCAATTATTTGCCAAAGAAAAATATAAAAAAATGCCTATAAATCAATATATGTTGTCCATATATTGGAGGTATTGTCACAATTTAATAGTAATGACATTTTCTCCTGATTCTGGAGACAGTAAATTCTCTTTGATCACCTTGTTCTTTGGAATATGTCTGTTTTTATAAGTTTGAACATATGCTGTTGATTAATTCTCTATAGGAAATATATAACAGTAGTGCTAGACCCAATACAACAATAGTATAAAACCATATAACAAACTGTTCTTTAGCTAATGCAAAGCTTTACTTCAGTCACCAGTCTCACAGTTCTTAAACAAATGATGGTTCCATACATTACTTTTTAGATAACTTAGAGTCGATGGACAACATGAAAATTTATCATTAATCTCTATAAGGTGTTCCCTTTGAAGGTAAATCTCCCATTTTTTGAGTTTGCTCTTTTTTTTCCAAATTCAGTTGCCCAATCTAGATTTGTAGCCCTATGGAAGGTAAGGCAAACATGTCATTTTATTTACTGAGATTTCACTCTTCTAGCCACTAGATAGATTTTAGGACTTTGGAGCTCAGGCTTTGACCTCTTCAGCTTCCCTGGGGGGTGGGGTCTTCAGTGATTCCCAACTTTTATCAAATCTCTTATGGACAAGAGCCAAACTCTAAGATCACTGTCTTTGTCAGCAAACTCATCTTGTGATTACAGGGTGAGTTAGAATAGCAATCAATTTACACTCTAAGAGTCCAACTGACAATAGCTAAATATCCTTTAGTCACATTGAACTCCTCCTCCTGAACTAATCTAATCCTGGAGCGGAACTTTTAATTGACACAAGATTGTGCTTGATAATTTGGGATTATGCTATAAAAAAATGGAAGAGGGACCAAAACAACTGTATTCTTTGACACAGAGATTCCACTGCTAGGTGGGACAATTCCCCCTACTCTTCTTCAAGGAGATCAAAGATAGAAAGATCCTAAATATACCAAAATATTTAATGTAGAACTTTTTGTGTTAGCAAAGAAATGGAAACAAAGCTGAAGCTAATTGATGGGAGTATGTTAAGCAAATCATGCTATGTGGAGGTAATTTATTTTGCTGTAAGAAAAAAAATATGTGAAGAACTCAGAGAAATTTGAGAAGAGTTATATGAAATCACACAGAGGAAAGTAAGTAGAACCAGGAAAATGATACATACAATGACAACCGTATAATTGAAATGGAGAATAAAATGAAATTGAATATTATATTGTTATAATTTCTAGGTCTGACCTGGGAGAATATTTAAGAAAATGTAGCTCTTGCAGAGTTGAGATACTATAGAGGTAGAAAAATCACATATACCATCAGAAGTAATGTGTTGGTTTTCCTGAATTTGAATTATTTTTGTTGTTATTCTTTTAAAATCTTTGTTACGAGGGTAACACAGCTGAGAAGGTAGAGGGGGAAGTAATATATTTTAAAATGTGATGTAAAAACAGGGAATCAATAAAAAAAATTCTTTAAGATTATGTCGAACAAACTTCACAATTCAGACAGGATCAGGTTGTTGTATGATTTTTAAAATGGTTGTTGTCCTTCATTCTTGAAGAGGACCAAAATGATATCACTATACTAAAGTCAAGTTTCAGTGTGTCTGACTGTGGCTGATCAGACCAATATGAGCTCAGAGTACTCTACCACAGGTCAGGCAAAAATAGTCCATGTGAACATTTGGGGTGGATTCTCCAAATCTGCGTATTCTGCAGTTTCTTTGAGCTGTTTCAATTCTGCTTTGCTCATAGAGCACAGCACCTTCTCTGATGTGGGCATGCCATGCTGAGTGGTCCTGTGCCAGTATCTCCCATGTCACATAATCAATTCCAAAGTTCTTGAAAGAGACCTTGAGTGTGTTCTTATAACGCTTCTTCTGACCACCATGTAAATGCTTGCCTTGTGTGAGTTCTCCATAAAACAGTCTTTTTGTAACTGTACATTTTGCATTTGGACAACATGGTGAGTCTATCGGGGTTGCACTCTCTGAAGCAGAGTTTGAATGCTTGGCAGTTTGGTTCAAGTTAGAACCTCAGTGTCTGGTCCTTATCCTGCCAGGTGATCTTCAGAATCTTCCTAAGACAATTCAAATGGAAGCAATTCAGTCTCCTGGCATGGCACTGGTAAACTATCCAGATTTCACAGGCATACAACAATGAGGTCAGCACAACAAACCTTCAGTTTGATAGTCAGTCTAATACTTCTCTCCCACACCTTCCTTCAGAGTCTCCCAAACACTGAGCTAGCTCTGGCAATGTGTGCATCAACCTTATTATCAATGTGCACATCCCTAGAAAGTATACTACCAAGGTAAGTGAATTTATCCACAGCATTCAAAACTTCTCCATTTGCTGCAACTGATGGTTCCATGTATGGATGGTGTGGTGGTGGCTGATGGGGCACCTGTATTTTCTTGGTGTTGTTAGGTCAAAATTAGCACAAGCAGCAGAGAATTGATCCATACTTTGTCACATCTCAGCTTAAGAGGCTGCATTGAGTATGGAATTATCTGCAAACAAAAAATCATGCACCCATACTACCTCCACTTTGGTCTTGGCTTACATTACATTCTTTTCAAATTGAAGAATTTGCCATCAGTGCAGAAGCTGACCTTGATGCCATGTTCATCCACATTGAAAGCATTTGACAACATGGGTGAAAACATCATTCTAAAAAGCATGGGAACAAGCACACAGCCTTGTTTCACTCCATTGGTGACTGGGAAGACACAAAAGCATTGTTCATTATCTAGAACCCAGGCAAGCATGCCATCATGAAACTGATGTACAATGCTGATGAACTTCTCTGGGCCATAAAATTTTGACATAACTTTCCATAAGCCTTCATGACTGACTATCAAAGGCCTTGGTCAGATCTACAAATGTCGTGTACAGACCTCTATCTTGCTCCTAGCATTTCTCCTGGAGTTGTCAGGTAGCAAACACCATATCAACTGTTCCTTGGCTCTTTCTGAAGCTACACTGGCTCTCAGGTAGATGACCATCTTCCAGGTAGAGGATCAGCCTATTAAGGAGGATTCTGGCAAGCATCTTGCCAGCAGTGACTAAGAGAGAGACAGCCCTGTGATTGTCACAGGATTATCTATTTCCTTTACCTTTACAGAGATGGACAATGGAGGAATCCTTGGACTCCTGGGAGAAACCTTAGCTTGCCATATAGCCTGGAAAATTTCAATCAACTTCTGTTTGAGCAATGGACCCCCTACCTTGTAAATCTTAGCTGGAATAGAAGCAGTACCAGGTGCTTTGCCACATGAAAGTATCCTATTGGCATTCAAAACCTCTTCTTCAGTTGGAGCTTCATCTAGTGAGGGACTGACTTCAACCTCAAGTTAACAGTGAATGGCCTCAGCATTAATTGATGATGGTCTGTTGAGAACACTGTGGAAGTGTTGCACCCATCTCTCTAGGATCATGTCCTTATCACTAATCAATGTGGCTCCATCAGCATTGAGTAGCTGCGATGCACCATAGGTCTTTGGCCCATAAATAGCCTTCAGGGCATCATAAAAGCACTTTGTATCGTTACTATCAGCATAAAACTGAATTTCATTTTCCTTCTTACTGAGCCAGGAATCCTGTATCTCCCTAAGCTTTGCCTATACTTTACTTTTGATGGAATTAAATGCTGCCTTTTTAGAGATGGATGAACTATCCTGCTAATAAATTCCATGGAGTTTTCATTTTTCATTTAGCAGCTTCCCACATCATTTTTATCAAACCAACCTTGGTGTTTGCTAGTGTTCTGACCCAGATGAGCAAAGGCAGTGCTATACACCAAATCTCTGAAAGCTGTCCATTACCTTTCTGCTTCACTGTTGTTGGCTCAACTTTTCTACCAATTTAGCAACAAACTGTTCCAGTTCAAAGAAGAGCTCTAATTTGCTGACATTAATTCTTCTGGTAGTCATTTTGCCTTGGGGGCACTACTTTTGATGAATGTTAATATTTAGCTTGGAAAGGATAAGTCTATGATTAGCCCAGCATTCTGCACCATACGTTGCCTTTGTCACCGTCACATTTTGTCTCTCTCTTCTCCTTACAATCACATTGTCTATTAGATGCCAATGTTTGCTGCGAGGGTGCATCTGTGAAGTTTTATTTGGTTTAGGTAAATGGAAGACAGTGTTGGTGATGAGAAGGTCATGAGATGATAAATCTTTAGTAGTGACCATTGTTGTTGCTATTTCCAACTCCATTTCTCCCTAGGACCTCCCTGCCAAGTCTGGTAGCCCGAGCCCTCTCCAGCATTGAAGTCATGCAAAATTAGAAGCTTGTCCTCTTTTGGCACACTGATGATAAGGGTCTCTAGATCTTCATAAAATTTTTCTTTGATCTCATCAGGGTTTGTCATGTGGGAGCATAGGCACTGATGATGGTGGAATGACATTTTCCTGCAACTGGCCAATCTCATTATCATGAGCCTGTCATTCACTCCTTTTGGCAGGCATACCAGCTTGTTGACTGGATTAGTTTTGATTACATAACCTATGCCAGCTTCACTGTGGCCACTCCAAAAAACATGTATCCAGCTCCAACTTCAGTAACCTGGTCTTCATTTGCCAGCCTTGTTTCACTCAGAGCTGCTATTTGGATGTGATACCCACTGAGTTCTTTTGCAAAAAGAACTGTTCATCTTTCGGGTCTACTGGATTTTGTGTTGTCTAAAAGTGTGCACACATTCCATGTGCCAGTGGTGAGTGGAATCATCTTTGCAGATGTTTTTGTACATTTTTGTTGTGTTTCAACCACAGAGTGGGATTCCCTGCCTGCCCCGGTAATTGTAGACCAGGATTGGGTAAGCAGACAATTTTTAGGATACCTTTTCTAACCTCTTCCTCATTCCAGGAGATGAGGAGTGCAGCCCTTAAAAGGCTGCTCAGACATCTGGGGGGCTGCCAAATTCTATTGCTGCTTCCGGTGAGAAATGACCCTATGGCCTGGGCCACCTGTGTGCAGGGTTGTGACTATAGTTCCTAGTGTATCTGTACCTACTGCTTTTCCACTTGTCTGTCACCACAGGACTTTGAGATGGTTATAATGGTAAAATGGTATGGGTGATGTCTTTTGATTAGTGCGTAAATTGGATTTAAGTGAATTGCACAAAGTCATTGGCCTCACTCTCTCCTCCAGAGTCATCACAGTCCAGTGGCAGGACAGAATCAAGATGACTGGTGATGGCTCAAGATGCAGTGGATGACCTTGGCGTCTTCAATGTCTAATCAAGCTCTAAGTGCTCCACAGACAGAACCTGCTTCAGCTGTCTTCATGGTCTTGGAAACAAATTGTTCCCATCCACCCATTCCACCAGGGGAAGTCTTCACATGCTTAGGGTGGACACCCCCCCCCCCCAACCCATCAATGGGTTTGAGACACCTTGATTACCCTCGACCTGGTTTAGCCTGTCTGCCAAAACAGTTTACCAGGGTGTGGCCACTGTGCATGCTGCAGTTTCTTGGGGCCACAGGTGAGAGTTGGGTAGAACAGTTGGACACCAAAAGGCAGAAAGCAGCCCTGAAAAGTGCTCAGCAACCATCACACCAGAGGTACCAGTCCTCCCTGAACACACCCTATTTATTATTAAATCCTTATAATGAAACGCTTCCCCAAACCCATCTCCAATGTCCATTATTCTTCTCTGAAGCAAAACATAGTTTGTCCCAAACACCCTCAAATTTACAAACTCACCTATACCTAAATGAACTAGATCAGCATACTTTATGGCCTGCCTGTCCTAAAAAATTGCTAGCCATAGACTAAAGGGGTAAGTGGTGATTTGCAAGCTTGTTCTAATCTCCAATCATAAAAGAGTCCTAACAGCTTTTTATTGGGGGAGGAGAAGTTGTTAATTTTATTTATTTATTTATTTATTTTTGCAGTAGCAGTTAATTAGATTGTAGATGGAGAGTACAAAATGACTTTCAGGTTTTGAGTATCAGTGACTGGGAGTATGGTAGTGCTCTGGAAGTTAGAGAAGAAAGGAAGTTCTGGTGGGGTAGAGGATGAAGATGAGTTCAGTTTTGGACACATTTAATTTGAGATACTAAAAGATATGCAGGTGAAAGTTATCTAGACCAATCTTCTCATTTTACAGAAGGAGGATGACTAGAGAGGCTTACTCATTCCAAATCACATTAAGTATTAAGTGGCAGAGCCAGAAATATATCCCAGGTCCTTTGACTTCAAATCCAGAATTCTTTCATGCTGTACCATACTACTTTCCATCCATCCTAAAAACTAATTATTTTGAAATAGCTACCCTCTCAGCTACAGTTTTGATTCGTAGATCAAGTACACCTCACCTATATGTCCCTCCCAATCCAAGTGTCTGAATAACAAAGGAGCAATTTGAATTCCACAGTGTATGTATTCCTTTAAAAGAGAAAATTTATTATCTCAACAACCAACTAGTTCCTTCCTAATCCAACAGGAAATAGTGTCTAAACACTACCACCTCCATTCAAAGGAAAAAAAAAATCAGCTGGCTGCCATCTGCGGAAATCAAATTGGAAAGTGAATGAGAAAAATCCATCTTCAAATGACAGAATAATACACTCACCAGGGCAGTGAATGCTTGTTAACATATAAATAAATACTAATCAGCCAACTATGCAGTTGTGGAGAACTTGACATTCTAAACAAGACTGGTATATTTAGCTCACTTGCACATACCTAACTTGTTACTGTACAGAATAAAATCCATTAAGCTGGACAATAATTAGTAACTTGAGAAAAACAGGGATAGTGGGACAACAGTTGAAAGATCTACGAGGGCCTATTATTCAATGCAATAATTGTGGGTAATTTTTTTCCCCTTATAACATATACAAACCAATTACTCTAATTTGGCTGACATATGACTTTACTTCCCACAAAAATATAAGCAGAATATGGTTAAAATCACAGACTCTTGTACCTAAAATTTGTACTTGATACAATATCCTCCAGGCTTGCTTTTCTTTTCCATTTAGCTATAGGAACATAATTTTAACACATATAATTCCACTTAGGATCAACCATTCTATAGTGTTGGCCTGATTTCTTCTATAGTTTTAAAAACGAAAATTCCATATCTTTATCAACTACAAATATTGTACTTGCCAATAAGTATACCCACAGGACATATTCTATTCTCATTCTATGTGTCCCTCTTCTATGCAGATAGATAGACAAATAGATAATAGACATATATGCATGTGTGTGCATTAGTCTTCACTGTTAACATTTCATACTGAACAGGGTAATTAAAATGATGTATTGGTTCGTTTTCCTGAACTATTTTTTTTCTCTGTGTATGTGTGTGTGTGTGTATGTGTATAAGAGATGGTTTGTTGGGTAAGAAAGTGGCGTGTTAATGATATATTCAGAAATATAAGTAATATAAAAACAAAATATATCAAGATTAAAGGAAAATTTTAAAGAGAATAACCAGAGAAATGAGATCAGATTAATAGTATGGTAGTAGATAAGACTCTAATTTTCAAATAAGTAGCTTCTGATTATCATCATTTCCATATACTGTTGGGTATAACTCTTATAGTTTATAACATTACATTTCAATTATTCAAGAAAAATACATCAGTGCTTATAGTTAGTCAATTACTCTTGTTCTTTTCAATAAAATCTGTGAGCAGTTACTGAAATCTACTAACTAAACTTTAGGTTTGAGTATATGTGGCTTTATAATAATGTCAGAAGCCCAGGAGGATGCAAATGACTCATAATGTCCCACTGCTTTTTGAATTACTCTACTTCTGAATCTACATTTGGCAAAGAAGCAAAATATAATATAATAAACATTTTTAGGCTGTTTTGAAAAGAAGTTCTTTTTTTCCCCTTTTTAGTCTAAAGGGAAAAAAGAAAATGCATTAAGCCAAACCTTTGTCAGAAGATAGATAATTTTGTTGATATTCTTTTTTATCTAAGTCAGCTAGATTATGGGAGAGAGGATCAAGATGTTTTCCCTATCTTTTCCCAATTAAATGAATTACATTTAAATTAGAGTCAATGAAACATACATCGTTTTTCTTCTCTTAATAAGTTGGCATATGAAAGCTCTAGCATATTTTAGGTTTGCACGGTCCCTACCCAAATTCCACTCCAATACTCCAGAAGCCAATTTTCATACTAACAGTGAAAAATATCAAGAAACTACTATTCTCATCTGTGACTAAGTAGCTGTTAAATGTAGATATTTAGACGCAACTGAAATGACAACAACAAAATCAAGGAATGGATGAGATGACCCCTTTTGTTGCTTTCCAACTCAAGTTCAGTTCAATTTGATTCAGGGAACTGTGCTAGATGCTTGTGATAGAAAGGCAAAATAAAGCAGACCCTACCCTTAATGAACTTCCATTCTATTTGACACAAAGACAGAGAAGACAGAGACATATCTATCTATCTATCTATCTATCTATCTATCTATCTATCTATCTAT
>NW_027186296.1:50400585-50470694 GCF_028583685.1 Petaurus breviceps papuanus | reverse complement strand
TCTATCTATCTATCTATCTATCTATCTATCTATCTATCTATCTATCTTAATTAAGTTAATATGTCTCAAGAGTTTCATTTCCAATATATGCTGCTGTAGAGACTACAGTACAAACACAACATATATTAATCAAATCAAGCTGATTGGTTCATACATGCTCAATAAAACAAATCCATGATTACTCAGGTTCTTCATTTGTCAAAATGAAGGAATTAGATTATATAATCTCTAGGATTATATAATCTAAATTTCTTCAATGTTCAGCAGCATTTGATTCTTTTATCTCCAAACATCCACACATCAGTCCAAGTTAACAGTAAAACTGTGAGTCTCATATTATGCAATAAATGTGTCTCTGAAAAATATTGGAAAATCAATTTTAAAATAACAAGCTGTTTTCATATGAAGAAATCAAAGCTATTTATAGTCATATGAACTCTGTAATCATTCTTAGAAATCTCAATATAATTTAGCATCTAATGAAACCCTAGAACAATTCTTTCCAAAAAGCAAGAATTCTTTTGTCTTAACTTTTCTGTTTTGGTTAATTTTCATTTTTCTTACATTGGATTTTCTTTTTCTTTGTTTTTGAAGGAAGGCAAGGCAATTAGGGTTAAGTGGCTTGCCCAAGGTCACACAGCTAGTTAGTGTGTCAAGTGTCTGAGGCAGGAATTGAACTCAGTTCCTCCTGACTCCAGGGTCAGTGCTCTATTCACTGTGCCACCTAGGTGCCCCATCATTGGGTTTTCTTAAAGCAGAGAACACCTGAATTCCATTTTTTAAAAGTGTACATTTTTGTTTGTATAATTGGGATATCTGATAGAATAGTTAGGATAATCTGATGTTCACAAGTATGGTGAATAAAACAATTCTTTCTATTTACTGAAGGAACTTAGCTGGATTTCACTGAAGACCTTTTGAATGTCAGGGTTTCCAAGTGCCTTCCTTTCACGTGATTTCCCTTAGCATACTCTATATTCTAGCCAATTTGGATTACATAGAAAGAGTGCTAAATTTGGAGGTTGACTTTGGTGCTGTTTTTGGCTCTTCTACTGGCAACTTGCATGAATTAAGTATAGTCACCTCTGAGGTTCAATTACTTCAACAACAGGAAAAGGTGGTTCATCTAGAAGATCTGTCAGGTCCTTTTTCAGCTATAAATTTATGCTCTTAATATCCTCATCTCTTTCAATTAAAATCCTCTTCACTAAAGGTCTGCCTCAGGTGCTAATTCCTCCTTAAAAATCTTCCTTAATTTCTACTTAAATTTGTGATAGTCCTTGGTCTAGTGCTTTCCTCTGGCCCTATCACATTCTCCTTGCTGTGTGCCATTCTTATTTTTGTTGTTGTTTTTTGGAGGGGGAAGGCAAGACAACTGGAGTTAAGTGATTTGCCCAAGGTCACACAGCTTTAAGTGTGTCAAGTGTCTGAGGCTGAATTTGAGCTCAGGTCCTCCTAACTCCAGGGCCAGTGTTCTACTCACTGTGCCACCTAGCTGCCCCTATCCTTATTTTTTAACATGCCTCATTCCCCCATTAGATCATGCACTCCTTGAGGAGGGACTTTGTTGTTCTTCATCTTCTTGTCTCTAATGAACAATGAACACTTAATGTTTGTTTAATGTAATTCATGTGGGTTAATTTCTAATTATATGAAAGGCATCTGCCACCTTCTGAAAGAAAGATACCTATTATAATCAACTTATGCTATTTTAAAAATAATTTATTTTGCCAAACTATGCAGCTATGTATTGAAAGATTTTAAAAATATATTTTAAAATTTTGATTAATTTTGAGGAGGTAGTGAGAGGAACAGATTAATTTTTGAAATACTTGTTACATGAAAATTAAAATGAACTATTCAAAAAACAAAATTTAAAATAATATTAAAAAGGGCAGATTTCTACACACACATATACAGAAAGTATAAGAGATTTAGTCTTCATCTGTAATGGCAACAGAAGTAGTTCACACCTTGTTTCAGCTATTGAATTAACACCTTGTTTCAGTTCAAGTTTCTTTTGAGCCTTGTGTCAAGTCTGTTAAGAAACAGAACGTGTGAACCTCACAACTTATAAACCCTAGAACTTGTGAATTCCTGGGGAGAAGCTAATGACTATATAAGGAGAGCCCCAGGGCTAGAGACATAAAAACTGAGAAGAGGACTCTTGTGGTGGCAGTCAAGAAGGAAAAAACTTGCAGTATCCCAGCACTCTGTCTGCTCTGTGTTGAGGTTTGTTTGTGATAATTTTTACAGAAGCCCTGGGACCTTACTGGAAGCCCTGAAAGAGGATTTTCTGGTTGTATGTTTACAGAAGTCCTGAAGGAGGATTTTGGAGGTCCTGGGGCTTTACAGATGATTTGTGCTGACCTCTTGGACCTTGTTTGTGGGTCTGTGTTGATTTCTATGTTGATGATTTGTCTTGAGTTCTCAGGCCTTCTTGGTGGGTCTGAGTTGATTTTACAGTCACATAGTGGATTGATGATGGTGCCAGCAATGTGAATGAATATTATTGTGGCCCTGTCAAGCTTTGTCTTCCCAGAAATAGGAACTGTGAAGGACTTGAGGTGGACTAGACACTGTGAACTTCAATATGGAATGGGAACTGAACAAGGTAATGCACGAAGAACTGGACAAGGAGCTGGACAAAGAAATGGGAGCTGCCTGCCTTTGATCCCAGGTGAAAGTTGCATGGATTCAGATAGGACTGGGACCATGGAAGAGGAACCATGGAAGATGAGACCCAGCCTCAAGTCAAGCTGAAAGAAGACTTTACTTAGATACTGTGTACTGACTGAGAAGATTATGATTTACTGTGACCTAGGGGTGGAGAACTTTGATTTTTGTACTTTGTGATTGAATTAAGGATTTTATGATTGACTAAATGAATGTACTTTGTTTAAAACTATGTGACCACTTTGGTGAAAACTATGTGGCCATTTTAGTGATAAGTTGATAAGCTGTAATATTGTTAATGCTGTATTTTGATTTTCTGTGATAAGTTGTAACATTGTGAATGCTGTACCTTGATTTTCTGTGAATTGGTTTGCTCTGATTTGTTATTGAATAGAGAGCTTGCTATACTATGTAATCAGAATCTTAAAAGCTGTTCACAGCACCAGTCCTCTGGAAAGCTGCTCATGTGTGGCTTTACATCATCTACCAAGATTCACACAAGAACTCTATGAATACAACTATAAAACTCTCTTTACAAAAATAAAGACAGACCTGTGGGGAGATATTAATTGCTCATCATTAGACAGTGCTATATGTAAAATAATTATAAAATTAGTTTACTTATTCAGTATCATACCCAATTACCAAAGGATTTCTTTAGAGAGCTACAAAAAATAACTAATCTTGCACTACAAAAAGTTATGATTCCCTACTTTACCTAGGGAATCATATTTATAGCTAAAGGAAGAATTTATGACCAAACAAGTGATAGAGAGTAATATGAGATGTAAAATGGACAAATTATATTAAATTCAAAACTTTTTTCACAAACAAAACCAATGCAACCAAAATTAAAAGGAAAGCAGAAAACTTAGGAAATTTTTTTATAACAAGTGTCTCTTATAAAAGTCTTATTTCTCAAATATAAAGAGAACTGAGTCAAGTTTATAAGAATATAATTCACTCCCCGATTGATAAATTAACAGGTAGTTTTCATATGAAGAATTCAAAGCTATTTATAGTCATATGAAAAATTCTCTAAATCACCATTCACTATAAAAATGAAAATAAAAGCAAGTTTGAGGTACTACCTCCTATAAGATTGTCAAGTATGACAGAAAAGGAAAATGACAAATACTGGAGAGGAGGTGGGAAAATTGGGACACTAATACTCTGTTGGTGAAGTTGTGAACTGATCCAAGCATTCTGTAAAGCAATTTGGAACTAGGCTCAAAGGGTTATCAAACTGCATTCTCTTTGACTCAGCAATACCAGTACTAGTTCTGTATCAAAAAGGAAAAGGACCTTTATGTACAAAAATGTTTATAGCAGTTCTTTTTGTGGTGGCAAAGAATTGGACATTGAGGGGATACCCACCAACTGGGGAATGACTGAACAAGTTGTGGTATATGATTGTGATGGAATACTATTGTGCTATAAAACATGATGAGCAGGATGATTTCAGAAAAACCTAGAAAGATTTAAATGAACTGATACAAAGTAAAGTAAACAGAACCAGGATAACATTATACACAATGACATTAATATTGTATGATGATCAACTGTGAATAACTTAAGCTATTCTCAGCAAAACAATGATCCAAGACAATTGCAAAGGACTCATGATGAAAAATACTATCCATCTCCAGAGAAAGAACTGAAGGAGTCTGAATGCAGATCAAAGCATACTATTTTTAATTTTCTTTTTTCATGGTAGCATTTGGGGGGGGGTCTGTATCTTTTTTCACAACATGATTAATATGGAAATATGTTTGTATGATTGCACATGTATTGTCCATATCAAATTGCTTACTGTCTTAGAGAGAAGGGAGGTGAGAGAGAGAGAGAGAGAGAGAGAGAGAGAGAGAGAGAGAGAGAATTTGGAAATAAAATTTTTCTTAAAATGTTAAAAATTGTCTTTACATATAATTGGAAAAATATTTTTAAAAAGGTTATGATTTGACACACTTACTAGCTTGTGTGACTTTGGGCAAGTCACTTAACCTCAACTGCCTTGCCTTCCCTTCCTCCAAAAAAATAAAGGTTATGATTCCCATAGGAAAGGATTTTAAAATGGGAAGAAACAAGGCTTAAGACAATGGTATCACAAACTACATGGCATAGTAGTAATTACCACGATTATTTGGTATTGCTTTAAAAAATAGGAAAGTTGATCAGTGGAACAGATTAGGTACACAACATATAGAAACTAGCAAATATAAGTAAATAGTATTCACTAAGACCAAAGATGCCATTTATTCATGTAAGAATTCACTATTCAAAAAAATTTGGGAAAACTAGAAATGAATTTGGCTGGAATTGTCTAAGTATAAACCAATATTTCATATCATATACTGCAATAAGCTCCAAATGGATACATGACCATAAAAGATCACTTTCCATGCCAAAAAAAGAATTTACAAAATCAGGAAGAGCATACCTTTCACAACCATTGCCACAAAAAGAGTTTATGATCAGACAAGAAATAGAAAGGATCACAGAAAATGAAATTAACAATTTGATTACATGAAAAGACTTAACACAAATAAAATCAATGGAGTAAAAATCTTCACAGCAAGTTTCCCTGATAAAGGTCAATCAAAAATATATAAGTAGCTGATTCAAATATGTAATAATAGTTATTTCACAAGAGATAAATTATCAAAAGATATAAATAGTTCTCAAAAAGAGAAATCCAGGTGATCAACAGCCATATAAAAATTCTTCAAATAAATAATAGAAAAATGCAAATTATAACAAATCCAAGGCTTTACCTCACATTTATCAGAATGGCAAGGTGATAAAAAAAATGTAAATTGACAATATTTGAAAGAACTGAGAGAAGACATTTATACTACTTACTGATAGTATATTCTTGGTGGACCTATGAAATAAATGTCTCAGCTACTCTGGAAAGTAATTTAAACCTATACAGAAAAAGTCAAACTGTTCATTCCCTTTTGACCCAGCAATACCATTACTAGGCTTGTCCCCCAAAATAATCAAAGAACGAGGGAAAAAAGTCATACATACTAAAATACATATAGTATCATTATTGTTATAGCAAACAACTAGAAACAAAGAGTGCCTATCAATTGCAGAGTGGCTGAACAAATTATGGCATATTAATAGAATGGAATAATCTTGTGCTTTTAGAGATGAGGACAGGATTGGTTTCAGAGAAACCTGTATGAAGTGATACAGAGTGAAGTAAATAGAAAAAGAAAAAGATATATAGTAACAACAGCATTGTAACAACAACACTGTAAAAATCTTTGTAAAACTTAAGAACTTTGTTTAATGAAATAATCAACCAAAACACAAAAGTATGAATAATTAAGTATGTTACCTATTCATCTCCTGACAGAGTGGTGATGATCTAAAAGTCCAGAATGAGACATACCTTTTTGGACATGTCAAATACATGGATTTGTTTTGTTAGATTATGCTTATGTTATATGGATTATGGTTTGTTTTTTTAGTTACAGAGAAGGGCGAGCTGAGAGCTAGTGATAATGTTTAAAAAAACAGAAAGAAGAGTATAATTGAAGCATTTTTTAAATGAACAGAAAAGAACAGAAGTCAAAAGAAAACACAGACAAGTAGGACAGATTTGAAAGTAATGTGTTGAATTTAACATAAAGAGATATAGATTTTAAAAAGCTAAACATAACAGATACATGATTTATATTTAACTTTTTATGTTATAGTTTGCATTTGGAAATGTTCATTTATTTGGCATTTAAGTTCAGAATAAAAATTTTTTTAAATAAATTACTATTACAAAATAATTCGTAAAATAATTTTTGGAAAATAAGTTTGTGACTGTTAGGAAGCAGATAGCTAGGAGCTGAATATTACCAGAAATACAAGTCCCTTTCAACTGCTGGCTACTAGCTTCTTCTCCATGCTTAATTCCATGGAAAGAGTGGTTGGATGGATGAAAAAATAAAATGAAAAATGTTTTATATCATTTAAAAATACTGATCAGAGGTCAGTTTGTCTGGAAATAGGAGCTAAAAAAGGACTTGATACTAGAGTTAGCAGCTGAAAAAAAATCACAGCAACTGGATTTAAATACTCTGATGGCAACTGTCACAGAAAGAGGGGTGAATGCTGGAAGAATAGCTTGCTAAACCATAAGGAGAATCGTAATATGAGAAAAGCCTTGATTGGATGATGATTAGTTTCTGTAACTTTCCAAAACTTCTTGCTGCTCTATTCTCTGCTACAGGACACTGATGTTTAATGAGTAAATCTAATAAATATCCCTACAAATATATTATCAATCTAATTCTCTTTTTCCTAAGTAAAAATTAATGCCTTAACCCTATTTAAAATGCAAATGTTTGTATAAAGTCCTTAAAGTATGTGTGGGTATGTGTGTGTGTGTGTGTGTGTGTGTGTGTGTGTGTGTACATAGAGAGATCTATATAACTATCTACATCCTATTGACCATGTACCCTAGGGCACAGGGTCAGTAGAGAATTCATATGCATATACATGTATATATATTTGCCCCATAAATAGATATAAATATCATATGTGTGCGAATACCTTCTAGTGGAGGTATTCTCTTTGAGAATGTGTGAGTTTTCTAAGGACAGTGAACTTACAGAAGAGAATTTTGCAAAATGTTGCTCAAAGAATCAAAACTTAAACTATCACTAGACTACAGGCCCATTTCTCCGCCCTCAGAATACTGATATCTATTTATATTTTCCCAGAGCATTGGACCAAGGAGACAGAAGACCTCGATTCTAATCATGATTTTCCAACTAATTAGCTATGTGACCTTCAGCAAATCACTTAACCTCTGCAACACAGTGTTCTCATCTGCAAACAAAGAAGAGGCTGGATTAGATGATCTCTAACATCATTCCAAGTCTAAATCTCAATTGCCATTTGAGAAGTGATTGTACACAATGCTATCATAAATAAGACCTTTGTTTTAAGGATTTGTCAAAACTTGGTGATTGTGATTCACAAAAGTTCCCAGTAAGATCTTCACAGAGAGTACAGAACTAAAGTAATCTATTTTTAGGATGATTTTATTTTTTTAAAGCCTGAGAGAAATAAGCAGTAAGAATAAGGAAAAGAGTGGGGCAATTAGGTGGCACAGTAAATAGAGCACCAGACCTGGAGTCAGGAGGACCTGAGTTCAAATGCAGCCTCAGACACTTAACACTTACTACCTGTGTGGCCTTGGGTAAATCACTTAACCACAATTGCCCTGCTTTACCCTCTACAAAAAGGCAAATAAAAAGAATAAGGAAAAGAATCTAAAAAGTAATTTGCATTTGCCATATTTTCTATGTATATAACCACTGGCCTAAGAGTCAAAAGACCTGAGTTCTAGACCTAATACTGCCAATAAGTAGTGTAACATGGGGAAAACATCACTCTCATGACCTGCCTCACAGGGTGCTATCAGGGATACATTTTGCAAACTATAAATTACTGTATAAATGAGACTGCAACCATTTGTCTCAACCCCAGTTTCCTTATCCATAATTTTCAAATCATAGCCCTTCTATAACTAAGTAAATCGTAGGAGTTGCTTAATGTTCATAGATATTAAATGACTTGTTCACTGTTCACATAACTAGAAAATTTCAGAAAAAAAATATTCTAAACTAGATCTTACTGACTACAAGTCTGATATTCCCTGCTTCACTAATGCCATGCTACTTTTCTTTGTAATTAAAAGATAAATTAGATTATCTCTTCTAATTCTAAATTAATTCTAAATCCTGATGTTTGTATTATATATAATGTATACATACATATATATATATATATATATAAGACTTCAAAGCTATACATAGTATTTTTGTTGTGTAGTCATTTCAATCATTCTGAATCTTCGTGATTCCATTTGGAGTTTTCTTGGCAAAGATACTAAAGTGGTTTGCCATTTCCTTCACTAGTTCATTTTATAGATGAGGAACTAAAGCAAACAGGGTAATGTGACTTGCTCAGGGTCATACAACTAGTTAAGTATCTCAGGCTGGATTTGAACTCAGATCTCCCCAGTACTCTAACCACTGCACCTCCTAGCTGCCCCTTATATAGTATATATGCATACATATATAACCTACATACATTATATTCTGATATAGAGCAGAATTTAGAAATTCAGAAACATATACACATATATATGTATATGTGTGTAGACACACACACACTATAGCTTCACTGCAATATAATGAAGTCAAGAAAAAAACATTTTAATTCATTTAAATCGTGTTTCCCTAAAGTGCAGTTCTAATCATGTCACTCCCCTACACCAGTAACTTCAGTGGCTCCTTATTCTTTCCACAATCAAATATAAAATCCTCTGATTTTAAAGTCCTTCAGATCTTAGTCCCTTCTTTTTCTTCAAGTCAACAAGTGTTTTTTCTTTAGTATTTTGTTTTTCTGTAATTACATGCAAAACTAATTTTTAACATTAATTTTTAAAACTTAAGAATTACAAATTCTCTCCCTTTCTTCCTCCTTACCCCTCCTCATTGAGAAGGCAAGCAATTCGATATTGGTTAAACATGTGTAGTCATGCAAAACATTATTTCCACAGTAGTCACATTGTGAAAGAAAATACAGACTTAAAAAAAACCCCTCAAGAAAATAAAGGAAGTAAAAAAAAAGTATGCTTCAGTCTATATTCAGACACCATCAGTTCTTTTTCTGGGGATGGATAGCATTTTTCATCCTAAATCCTTCATAGTTGTCTTGGATTATTGTATCCCTGAGAATAGGTAAGTCATTCACAGCTGATGACCTTACAATATTGCTGTTACTTTGTACACAGTACATTTCACTTTGCATCAGCTTCTGTTAAGTCTTTGAAGGTTTTTCTGAGAGCATGCTGCTCATCATTTCTTATAGCACAATAGTATTCCATCAATCACATATCACAATTTGTTCAGCCATTCCCCAATTGATTGTCATTCCCTCCATTTTCAATTGCTTTAAATATTTTTTTTTTTGCTTTTTGCTGGAGGGGGGAAGGCAGGACAATTGGGGTTAAGTGACTTGTCCAAGGTCACATGGCTTATATGTGTTAAGTATCTGAGGCCAAATTTGAACTCAGGTCCTTCTGACCCCAGGGTTGGTGCTCTAGTCACTGTACCACCTAGCTGCCCCTGCTATAAATATTTTTGTACATATAGGTTTTTTTTTCCCTTTTTTGTCTCTTTTTTTAGAAATAAATCCAGTAGTTGTACTTCTAGGTCAAATGGTTTTATAGCCCTTTGGGCATAGTTCCAAATTGCTCTACAGAATAGTTGAATCCATTCACAACTCCACCAACAATACATTAATGTCTCATTTTCCCCATATTCCTTCCAATATTTGTCATTTTCCTTTTCTGTCCCATTAGCCAATCTAAAAAGAATGAGGTAGTACCTCAGAATTGTTTTAATTTGCATTTCTCCAATCAATAGTGATTTCGAGCATTTTTTTTCATATGGCTATAGATAGCTTTGATTACTTTATCTGAAAACTGTTTTATCTGAAATCTTTTGATCATTTATCAATTGGTAAATGGCTCTTATTTTTATAAATTTAACTCAGTCCTCTATATATTTGAGAAAAGAGGCCTTCAGGTAAGCTTGCTTCTAATTTTTTTCACAGTTACAACTGCTAACTGTATTTCCCTCCATTCTATTTACCCCTCTCTTTATTCTATTTTCTCTCTCCTTTCACCATGTACCTATTCAAAAGTGTTTTGCTTCTGACTACCACTTACCCCAATCTGCCTTCCCTTCTATCACTTCCCCCCTTTCTCTTATCCCCTTCCCTACTATTTTCCTGTAGGGTAAGATAGATTTCTATACTCAATTGAATGTGTATGTTATTCCCTCTTTGAGCCAATTCTGATGAGAGTAAGGTTCATTCACTCTGCCTCCCACTATCCCCATCTTCCCCTCCACTCTAAAAGCTTTTTCTTGCCATTTTTATGTAAAATAATCTGCCTCATTCTACCTCTCCCTTTCCCTTTCTCCCAGGGCATTTCTCCCTTACTCCTTAATTTTATTTTCTAATATTATCCCTTCATATTCAACTCACACCTGTGCCCTCTGTCTATATGTACTCCTAAATGCCCTAATAATTAGAAAGTTCTTATGAGTTACTGTAATGGCAAGCAAAGTAGTATTTTGCTGCTTGTTTCAGCTATCCAAGTGCCTTTGAACTTGCCTTTGAACTTGCCTTTGATTGTGTCGAGTCTTTGTTGGAAACAGTATATATTTGTGTTACCCTTAATAGGCCTAAGGGAGTTTGGAGACCTTCCCTCCCCTTAATAGGTCTAATGTCATCACATGGAGCCCATGGTGGGAGGAGCTTGCCAAAACAGCAGAACAGAAAGGAGCAGAGCAGAGAAAAGCTAGAGCACAAGCTGAGACCAAGCAGAACTGAGAGGGAGAATGTTTGTGATGTCAAGCATTTCCATCTGCCTGTTCTGTGTTGATGTTCCTTTGTCAAAATGAAAATTCTGTCTGTTGAAAGAGGACTTTACCAGAAGCCCTGAAAGAAGACTTTACTACTGATATAGAAGACCTGAAAGAGGGCTTTACTGCTATTTATAGAAGTCCCAGGACTTTACTGTTGATTTGTGTTTGACTTCTCAGACAGAAGCTTTATCTGTTGGTTGGTGTTACTTTGTCAGAAAGAAAGTGAATTGAGATGATAGTGCCAGCAACATGTGTAAATATTGTAGCTCTGGTAAGCTTTGTCTTAATAGAAACAGAAACTTTGAAGAGCTTGGAGGGCATCAGTAAGCTGAGGAATGAAACAGGAACAGAGATCTGCCTACATGTGAGTACTTGCAAGAACTGGGAGAGTTGCCTACATGTGAATCCAGGCAAGAACTGAGATGGGTCAATGTGGGGTTTGGAAGTCAGCCTCAAGTTAAGATGAAAGAGGACTTTATTTGGGTACTCTGAATTGATTGATAAGATTGTGACTTACTGTGACTTAGGGATAGATGGTGTTTGTACTTTATGCCACCCCTTAAGGATGATTGGCACCCATCCTGGAGTCAAGGTGAAAGAAGACTTGACTTTAATACTCTATATTGATTGAGGAGATTGTGACTTACTGAATGCAATGTTTTGTTTAAGACCATGTGGCCACTTTAGTAGTAAGTTGTTATTTCATATTGTTGTGAATGTTGTGCTTTAGTTTCATGAATGTTTTGCTTTAGTTTATTGCTGAATAGAGATTTCATTATACTATGCAATTAGAATCCTTAAAGTTACTCACAGCAGCAATCCTCAGGAAAGCTGCTTGTGGTTGGCTTTACAATTATAAGTTTCATCTTCCCACGTAGGATGCAAATAGTTTAACCTTTTTAAGTGCCATATGATTTCTGTTTCCTGTTTACCTTTTTATGCTTCTCTTGAGTCTTGTATTTGAAAGTCAAATTTTCTATTAAACGCTGGTCTTTTCATCAAGAATACTTGAAAGTCCTCTATCTCATTGAATATCCATTTTTTCCCCTAAAGGAGAAACTATATTCAGTTTTGCTGGCTGAATTTTTGGTTCTGGCTGGTGATTTTTGGTTGTAATCCTAGCTCTTCTGCCTTCTGGAATATTATATTCCAAGCCCTTTGATTCTTTAATGTAGAAGCTGCTAAATCTTGTGCTATCCTGACTGTGGCTCCATAACACTTAACTTGTTTCTTTCTGACTGCTTGCAATATTTTCTCCTTGATCTGGGAGCTTTAGAAGTTGGCTATAACATTCCTGGGAGTTTTCATTTTGAGATATTTTTCAGGAGGTGATCAGTATATTCTTTTCATTTCTATTTTACCCCCTGGTTCTAGAATATCAGGACAGTTTTCCTTGATAATTTCTTGAAGATGATGTCTAGGCTCTTTTTTAATCATTGTTTTCAGGTAGTTCAATTAATTTTCAAATTATCTCTTCTGGATCCATTTTCCAGGTCAGTTATTTTTTCCAATGAAATATTTCACACTGTCTTCTATTTTTTATTCTTTTGGTTTTGTTTCATTGTTTCTTGATTTCACACAAAATCATTAGCTTCCATTTGCTCCATTCTATTTTTTCAGGAATTATTTTCTTCAGTGAGCTTTTGTACCTCCCTTTCCATTTGGCCAATTTTACTTTTAAAGAGTTTTTTCTTCAGTGAATTTTTGTGACTCTTTTTTTCATTTGGCTAAGTCTGCTTTTTGATACATTCTTCACCTCTCTGGTTTTTTGTACCTCTTTTACAATTTGGCGTAATCTGTTTCTTAAGGTGTTATTTTCTTCAGTAAATTTTTTTGGTTTCCTTTGCCAAGCTGTTGACTCTTTTTTCATGATTTTCTTGCAACATTCTCATTTCTCTTCGCATTTTTTTCTGTACCTCTCTTAATTCATTTTCAAAATCCTTTTGAGCCCTCCCATAACCTGGGACCAATTCATATTTTTCTTGGAGGTTTTGGATGGAGGAGCTTTGACTTTGTTATCTTCTTCTGAGTATGCATTTTGATCTTCCTTGTCACCATAGTAACTTTCTATGGTCAGAATATTTGTTGTTTGCTCATTTTTCCAGTTTGTTTTTTGACTTTTAACTCTGTTCCAGGGGGCTCTGCCTCCAGGGTTGAGGGTGCACTGTCCCAAGCTTAAGGGTTTCTATGAAGCTGTTTTCAGAGATACTTCTGGAGAACTCTAAGTTTTCCATTCTTCCAAGGTAATATGATCTAAGGAAAGGTGTTCTGACCTGTGCTCTGGTCTGCGAGCAATCACAAGCACTGGAACTATGATGAGGGTGTCCCTGTTCCACTGTGGCCACAAGCTCTGGTGTGCTCTCCCTGGAACTGCATCCTAGATCTGAGTATGGGCAAAGTAACAGAGTCCTACCTCAGTGCTAGCAAAGAGACCTCTGTAATTTCCTTCTGACCAGTTATTCAACCCCTTTACCATATGTGGGCTAAAAGCTCCAGAAGCAGCTGCTGCCACTGGAGATTCAGTGGCTCCCTTGGCCTGCTCCTGGTTTGCTGGGGCTTGGTCTGTGCTGGCGAAGCCAGTGCTGAACTATGCTCCACTCTCACTCCAGTGTGACAGACCTTTCCTGCAGGCCTTCTAAACTGTCTTTGGCTGGAAAATTATTTCACCCTGTCTTTTTGTGGGTTCTACCACTCCTGGAGTTGTTTTATGGCATCATTTAAAGGTGTTGAGAGGGGTTTTGGAGAGAGCACAGGCAACTGACTTCCTTTTCTCTGCTATCTTGGCTCTGCTTCTGATTTATAATCTCATTTTTGATTCTTTAAAGACTACATTTTCCATGAGTTTTTTTTAAAGCAATCGGGGTTAAGTAACTTGCTCAAGGTTACATGGCCAGTTATTTCTGGGTGTGGTGCTAAGTCTCAGAGCCCAGATTTGATCCCAGGTCATCCCAACTCTGGGGCCGGTGCTCTTACTCACTGAGCCACCTGGCCACCCCTATTTTCCATGACTTTCAGCCAAACAATAATAGCAGAAGAATATTAGCATTTTTAATGGACCTTTGTTTCTGGGAGAAATTATAAGATCATGGAATTTTCTAGAGGTAATTTGGCCCATGCTCCTCTTCCTCTTCGGTTCTGGTCCCAATTTGTTGTCCATTTGTATTCTGTCACATTTATCTAACTATAGATACCTATAGATATAGATAATAATCAGTATTTATATGACCTCTACTATGAGCTAAACACTATGCTAAGCACTTTACATACATTTAATCCTCCCAACAACTCTATAAGGTAGGTGCTATTATTATTCCCATTTGTCTTAAAATTAAGGAAACTGAGGCAGGCAGAGGTTAAGTGTCATGCCCAGGGTCACACAGCTAGTAAGTATCTAAGTCAGGATTTGAATTCAGGTCTTTCTGACTCTAGGCCCATTGTTCTGTTCACTGTACCAGTTAGCTGCTGAGATAGAGATAGATAGAGATGTAGATATAGATAGATTGGTAGCTATGTTTATCAACTGATGGACACATTCTATAAGTAAATATAAATATGTGTGTATATCACAATCTGGACAATATTCTTCATCTACTTGTTTTTCCTGCATAAATAAAATGGGCAAACTTTTTCGGGTCATTAGGAGTCAAATCTCATCACTAAATTAAAAGCCTACACTGTGTTAGGTCCTAGGGATACAAATAAAGGAAAAAATCAGTTCCTACTCTTAAAATCTTCATAGTCTCATGAAGGAAATAACAGGTAAACATAATTGTTTACAAACACCACTATATATAGGATAAATTGGAGATCTTCTTAGAGGGAAGTGTTTAGGTGTTTGTTTTGTTTCTTATCTAGGAAGTTCTGCTTTTTTTTTTCAGTAGTGCCTGACTCTTCATGACCCCATTTGGGATTTTCTTGGCAAAAATACTGGAGTAGTTTTGCCATATCCTTCTTCAACTCATTTTACAGATGAGGAAACTGAGGCTAATGGGGTTAATTGACTTGTTCAAAGTCACATAGCTAGTAAGTGTCTGAGGCCAGATTTGAACTCAGGAAGATAAGCCTTCCTGATTCTAGGCCTGGAGCTCTATCCACTGTGCCACCCAGCCTCCTATCTGCAATGGTAGGGTCTGATGTAATGAACAAGTTGCCATTAACAAATAGCAGCATCTTAAAGAACCTCACAATCTATAAGAATTATGTTGGCTTTTCTCCACAAGAATGTTGCCACTCTATTTTATGTCCTGTTCATTCATTTAGTATTAGTTGGTCTTTAAACAAATTTCTCTCTATTGTTATATTTTAAAACAAATGTTGAATAATATTGACATATGTTGAAAGATGTAATTAGAAGAGTGCCAATATTTTGTTCTATTCAATAAAATATTTTCTTAATAATCAACAAACAATAAGCATAGAAGAATCTTGTATTTTCTCCATTTTTGGTCAATTTAATATGAGAGGGATGTGGTTTATTGTGAAATATTACTTATGGGGCAGCCAGGTAGCACAGCGAGTAAGAGCACCGGCTCCAGTGTCAGGATGACCTGGGGTTCGAATCTGGGCTCCGACACTTAGCACCCACCCAGAAACACCTGCCCATGTAACTTTGAGCAAGTTACTTAACCCCAAGTGCTTAGGGGTGGCCAGGTGGCTCAGCGAGTAAGAGCACCAGCTCCAGTGTTGGGATGACCTGGGGATCGAATCCGGGTGCAGATACTTAGCACCACACCCAGAAATAACTGGCTGTGTAACCTTGAGCAAGTTACTCAACCCCGATTGCTTTAAAAAAAAAAAAAGAAATATTACCTCTTTTCTATTAATACCCTTATCAAGGATTCCCTTGGTGTGTATGTAAAATTTTTATATAGATGGAAAAGTAGTTAATGTTCTCTCATGAATTAGCATGAGCCATTGATATTATTGCTTCCTATTGATAACTTGTGATTCAATCTCTCAGTGCCATCACAATTGTGTCACCTTCAGTCTGTATCTCTTCTGTGTAAATTTGGTCTAATCCAGCTGCTTTTCCTTTCTTTGTTCATTTAGCTACTTTGATGTTAGAGGTCCAACTTGGAAAAATAAGTCAAGTGTTTGCTGGATAAAGTTGTTTTTATATGTTTCCGGGTTACGCCATTATGGCAATCCATCTACCTTGGCCAAACTTCTATATAAAAATTATTGTAGTCAATGTCTATATTATTTCTTCCATCTCTATCTGACTTGTTTAAATAGCTCAGGATGGTTATTTAATTACAAACATATATTTTACCCATTCTTATTCTTTCTTCTAGCTTTGTACTAATTTTGATCTTTGTACT
This sequence comes from Petaurus breviceps papuanus, assembly GCF_028583685.1. Lineage (NCBI taxonomy): Eukaryota > Metazoa > Chordata > Mammalia > Diprotodontia > Petauridae > Petaurus > Petaurus breviceps. The sequence continues at coordinate 50,454,244 of NW_027186296.1, read as the reverse complement.
AAGAAGCCAGTGGTCTAACTGTGCTTAGACAGCTGATTCAGGTATAACTCTTACATCAATTATAAGTCATTTCATGTCTTTTAAATATACACAATTTCATTTTTGTGATGTCATTATGTGCTCACCATATACATTATCTTATACTTTTCTCAAAGGAAGTATTGATGATATATAGTAATGAGGCTTCTGTGTAGTCTTTGTAATCTTTGTTCATTCCTTCTTCCTATCATCCATATTTTTTTCAATATATTTTTCACCATCATCATCTATTTGTACCTTTGTATTGAAATATTAAAGTACACATTTATTTAATCTAGAAGGTCTTATGAAGTTTACAATCAAATTTTTCTCCCTCCTTATCCTCAGTAAGAGATGATGAATAAGTTCCAATTCTTTTGTGTCTTTTTCCACAAAATTATCATGAATACTAGAGTATGAAATGATCAAATGTGTGATAAAATAATGAATGTTTCTTGTGGCTTCTGGGTGCACTATAAATCAATTCCATTAACTTCTCTATTTGACACTCTAAAGGGAACTTGTAAGCCATTCTTCCATTTAGCTACAACTTCCTTCTTCTAGTTTCATTTACAGTAACAATGTTAAGATAATAATCAAATCTAGCCTCAGACACTAGCTGTTTGACTTAATGCTGTTTGCTTCAGTTTCCTCATATGTAAAATGGGGATAGTAAAAGCACTTACCTTCCAAGATAAGAATTCTAAAGAGTCTAGCACAGTACCTAGCACATAGTAAGTGCTATATGAATGTTATTGATATGATTCAGTTCCTTCAATGGAATATCCACACATTGTGTGGATTTACAGATTATCTATTCTAAGAGCCATCTTATTCTTAGCGCTTTCTGTGTCTTTGTCTCCACTTTTCCAGTCACCGGAGGGATGGAAGGGGGCTATACAGGGCAAAGGGACATTTTCTTTTTCTTTTTTTGGAGGGAGGAAGGCAGGGCAATTGGGTTAAGTGACTTGCCCAAGGTCACACAGCTAGTAAATGTTTGTTGTCTAAGGTAGGACTTGAACTCAGATCCTCCTGACTTCAGGGCCAGTGCTCTATTTACTGTGCCACCTAGCAGCCCCTAAGGACCTTTTCTATTGTTCTTTGTTTCATCAAGCATCTAGATTCACCGTGATGAACCTCTCTGCATTTAGGTAGGCTGGTCCTTAGAAAACAGAGTTAATTTGTTGCCAATATCACATTCAAAAGACTTTACAGAATGGTAGAACTTAAAAGAGTTATACTTCACTGGTTTAAACTTTAAGAATCCCGGGTCACCTCCATGTCACAATATTGCATCAAAGGAGGCCCATATCACTTTTAAAAATTTAAGCAAAGCGTTGTTTTAAATTAATTTAATTTTAAGTTAGTCTGTTTTTACCAATAATTTAAAAGTTACCTTGTTTGCTAACTCAGTGTTTTTTAATTCAATAGAAATGTTTTTAATGATTGTTTTTGTTTTTTCTTTCTTTTTTTTTTCTTTGTAGAATGGCAACCCCATATTACCATTCTATAAACCTTTGTATCCACAACTCTAAAATGGCAATACTACTGACTTTGCAAATACAGGCATTTTCCAAATCTATTAATCTTGCTTTAATTTCTCTCGAGGTCCTGAGTCCCACAGTGCCAGGTCCTGAGTTGGCCATCTCCACCTCCATGTGCTTTAGGTATATCAAACATAAGAAGTATAGAACAAAAACTGTCTCCATTCCATCCCTATGATCTTCCTCTAATGCTCTTTATTTGTTGAGTTTACCAACATTTTCCTAAGTCCCCAGGTTTTCAAACATAGAGTCATTCCTGTCCTTTTCCTTTCTCTTACTTCCTCTCCTCACATGTAGATTCTACCTCCACAATGTTTTATGTCCTTTTTTTTTTTTTTTTTTACTAATCACAGGATCACCACCTTTTTATCAGGCATTCATCATCTCTCCATTGGGCTAGTGTATTCTCAGATTTCTGAGTTTCTCCTCTATAGTTCATCCTCAACATGGTTGCTAGGAAAATATTCCTAAGGTACAGACTAGACCATGTCACTTCTTTGTTCAAATATCTTCTCTAGCTCTTTTATGCCTTTGGGATAAAATACAAATGGCTGGTGTTCATAGCTTCTCTTCCCCACCCCTCTACAATCTGGTTTCCTCCTCCCTTTCCAGACTTATTTCCTATTATTTCTATTCATGCAAAACTGGTCTAACAGGCATTCTTTGCATTCTCCATTCCAGATCATCTGTGTCATTACCCAGACTATGCCTCAGTCTGTAATGTACTCCTTTATTTCCAGCAGAATTGAGTTCTCAGTCAAGAGCTATTTTGCAATTTGTCTTTGTATCTCCAGTACTCTGGAATAGTGCCTTATGTACAGCAGGTCCTCAATAAATACTTGTTCAATTGAATTGACATTCTTTTCTATATGGCACTACTTGGATTGATTGTGGGGTTATTCTCTTCTTTTACCTCTTAGACATTTCTCAGTCTACAGTATTTCTTGTGTTCAACATTTCCTTCTGATTATTCCTATCTTCAGCCTCAATTTCTGGATTAGGGTTTTATAGTTGGGTCAGACGCCTGCACCCTTGGATTGTTTGGGCAAGCTCTGCTTGGTCTTGGATATGGGTAAAGAATAGGATGTGACTTCTGCAGGAATTCTTTGATTGTGGCTCACTTTTCTGGTCTCTTAACTTAACTTTTAGCCTTGTCTCTTTTTCCTTGTGCAGTCTCAAACATAAAATTGGCTTGAGCCCTTGCTGTGACCCTGTCAGGTTCCAACCAGATTCTGCTAGTGGCAAACCTCCAGCAAGACCAAGCTTCTTTGCTTTGTAGGTGCTCCCCCTGGCCCATTCCCCTGCTGAGGTTACTGCTATTGGTGAATCATGCACTGGGTTGGCCTTGTCTCCTCTGTGATTCAGGCACAAACTGCCTGGGTTCTGTTTTGGGAATCAACTGACTGGATCTGGCTTAGGTGCCAGCTGCCTGGGCACTGGTCTGGCTCCTTTTCCTATAGAGGCTTATTATAAGTTGGCCATGTCCTTTGCTAGACGATGAGCCCTGTCTCCTGCACAGGCTTAGGTATGGGCCACATCCTGGTTGATGTGGCTGATCTGGCCTTGTCTCCTGCTGTGGCTGCTCACCTGTTTTGTTTTCTATCCACTCTGCCTGTAACCATCTAGAGCTTACACAGGAATTGTGGCAGCCTTTTTTGTGCAGTATATAAAGGAGTTTACAGTTATTTCTCTGGTTTTCTTAATCATTGTTATTTCTGGTTATATCTTCTTATTTTATTAGGCTATTTGTAAAGGATCTAAGTTCCTCTAGGTCCTAACATATCTCCATCTTCCCATAATTCTTGTTTAACTTAATTATATCTCTGCTTTTCATAATCATTCTGTTCCTTTAAGATTTAGCTTGGGCAATACTTTCTTCATGAAACCTCCCATCTCCACAGTTATTATGTTCTTCTTCCTCAAAAATTAACTTATATTTCCTTGTCTACATATTAGTTGAATTAGTCATAGCAGAATATAAGCTATCAGAACTGTTAGGACAGATCCTTGGAGGGTAGATGCTAAAAAAATGTTGAATTGAATTGAATTGCTATGAATAGTAGTTAATTGATTATATTATATTACTTTGGAAGATATCAAGAGTAATACAATAATATTCTGATATAATATAATAATACAACATCGTAATATAGTATATATTATCATATCATAATATAATATATATTATGCATTTAGTATCTATAATAAAAGCATTTGGTATTGCTATTCTCACTGCTCTCACTCCCCCAAGCAGAGTATGAAATGATAAATGAATAAAAGCACACTTTGTATTTTTTTTCCAACTTCTTTTGGAAATACTTTTCACTTGGACAAATATAGCTCAAATACTTTATGATTTACAATGCACTTTGCTGAAACTGGCCTTGTGAAGAACACAACACAAATATTATACCTCCATATAACAGATAAAGAAAATGAGATTGAATGGGTAAATAGTTTAGTGGGGCAGTACAGTAACTGTCTCTGAAGACTCAGTGAGTCTATTAATTTAAAAAAAAAAAATCAACCCTGGAATCTTCCTGACACACTCAGAACTTATTTTCTGCTTTGATCTTGGGTTTGCTTCCTGGTATTTTTGCTTTATTCTTATCCCCCACTCCCCAGTGCTGAACTCTAGGAATTTATTACACTCACCATCACAGATCTAATAAGAAGTAGAGCTTGGATTTGAACCTGTTCAACCCCATGTCCACTATTCTACTTTGCCTTCTCAGACACTGAGAAGCTGAGCTATTAAAACAACATTATGACTTTTAGGACATCATGTATAATTGTTCCTGAAATATAATTTAAGTTAATAACTAATATCAATGTTACAATGTCATAGTAGCTACAAAGACTTCCCTTAATTCATACAACTGCCACCCTCTATGTATAGGTCAATTGCCTGAAACAGCTTAAAACTACAGTAAAAATCTTTAGTCAAAAGAAGAAGAACCAAGATGAATGAATGAAAGTTCTCATTAAATTATATGTACAATGGAATCTTAGCATACAAAAAAAAGCAAAAAATAAAATTGAAATATAAAATGCTATTTTGTGAAATGCAATCTATTCTTTATAGTCTACCATTTAAAATAATATGTTTATCCTTATTAAAATTCTCAAATTAAAAACAAATTGCGATAGCATTATATCTAAAATTGTGTGGCATTTTTTCGTAAAATTATTTATTCATTCATTTGTTCAACAAATATTTATTGGGAACCTATTTCCAGAAGGGTAGTAGGCTAGACACTAAGATATATGACATAATTTCTGTCTTCAAGAAGCTTCTGGCAAATATTCTCTTATCCTCTACTTCAAGGAATAAAATAACATTTTTGTACTAGGTAGCCAAAGGATTATTTGTGTTCCAGTTTAAAATTATGCAATAGTCTAGCCACCATAGTATTTGAAGGCTGAAAGTATATTAAGTGCATTTTTTGAAACAACAGGCCAGCTTCTCCTCTAAAAGATTTCCCCTTTTTGTACTGTAATTCTGCCTTACAGATAGCATTCTTTTTAAAAGGAGGCTTTACAGCTTTGGAAGAATAAGCTGATTTCACAGCCAGTTTTGCCACCGCTATGGAAAACAGGCTGCATATGCAAGCCAGCTGAAGTCATCTGAATTGAAAAGGATTAGAGCTGTGGCAGCCACCGATGCTGTCAAATAGCAATTGGAAACAGCTCCTCCAAAGTGCTGTATGAAAAAATCAGGAATTCCTGTCCACAACTCCCCAACCCATTGGATTTTTAATCAAAGCTGGCAGAATATATTGTAAACTGGAAATATGCCAGTGGTGATGAAATCAAACAGGAGATTCCTCCAGATTTTAGATTCTGGCTGTCCCAGACTTCTTTCCAGGTCGACCCACTATTGTCATCCACCAACTAATTAAGGCATAATCTCTGCCTGGGGCAAGGGTCCCTGGAAATGTCACGCCAAAAATGAATGCTTAATTATTAGGTCCACCACCACCCTCACAATGTAGAAGCACTCACAAACTTCTTTTTCACATTCACATTATTAACATTCAGTTACCTAATTCTAACTTTTTTTAGTGGCATTTATTAGGTTATAATAGAATAGCAAAAAAAAATCAATCAATTAAAAGTAAACAAACAAACATTTCTTACCAACTCACTTTTAGGGAAAAGAGGGAAATATTGATAAAAAAAAATAACCTGATGCCACTTAGTTTTTTAAAAAAAAGTTTGTCCTGGGATATTTACAGATTCAATCATTTACTGCCTGATTGATTTTAGGCAAATAACTTCATTTCTATAGACTTCAGTTTCCTCATTATAAAATGAGGAATGAATCACCCTCTTCTCCCCGATGTTCTCTTCCCTCTACTGGCTATCTCCAATTCATCCTGTATGCATCTTGTTTGTACACAGGTGTTTCCCTGTTGTCTCTTTATTAGACTGAGTTCCTTAAGATTTTGTTTTACCTTTCTTTGTATCTTTATATAGGAGTTCTTGCCACAGAGCCTGGCACACAGCAGGTGCTTAATAAATTCTTGTTGATTAATTGACTAAATGAACACTGAAGTGCCTTACTGCTCCGAATTCTGTAATAATAAAAATCTCTCTTATTATCTTTCATAATCACAACTCTCAGAGTCAGAAGGCATCTCAGAGGCCATCTAATCAAACCCATACCTGAGAAAGAAATCAACTCTACTACAATGTTGATAAGTGGTCAAAAGTGAAAGAGAAAAATACAAAAGTAGGCTTTTCTCCTGTTCAAACTAGTGGGAAAGAGAGAAATAGCCTCAGGAAACCTGCATATTTTAGCCTTACCTGCCACTTCTGGTCCATTTCAAACTACCAGAAGTTAACTTGTTGTCAATTAGGTCAAGGTGCCTGAGCATATATTCCTCCTAGTTCTGCCTTCTAATGTCAAACTAATCAATTATAAAGCTTCTTTCCCATGGTAGCCATTCAAAAACTTGAAGTGACTTGCCTAAGATCACATAGGTAAATTCAAGGACCACAATTCAAAAGAAAAGTATTACTTAAATAATTCTGCTTTCAGGGGGAGGCCAGGTGTTGCTGTGAGTAAGAGCGCTGGCCTTAGATACTTGGCACCCACACAAAAATAACTGGCTGTGTAACCTTGAGCAAGTTACTTAACCCCAATTGCTTACAAAAAATAATAATACTAATTCTGCTTTCATTATAGAGAAGGATTTTTAGATAGATTTTATGTTTTACTGAGCTACTATCATGGCAAAAAAGTGAAGAGGAATTAAGAAATCTCTTGATGAGGGTGAAAGAGTGTAAAAGCTGACTTGAAGCTTAACATCAAAAAACAAATAAGATCTTGGTAACTGGTGCCATCACTTCCTGGCAAATAGAAGAAGAAGAAATGGAAGCAGTGTCAGATTTTATATTCTTGGGCTCAAAGATCATTAGAGATGGTATTTGCAGTCATGAAATTAAAAGACACTTTCTCCTTGGAAGGAAAGCTATGGCAAATCCAGACAGCATATTAAAAAGTAGATATATCACCTTGCTGAAAAAGGTCAGTGCATTCAAAGCTATGGTTTTTCCAGCAGCAATGTATGGCTGTGAGAATTTGACTATAAGGAAAGCTGAGCACCTCAGAATTAGCACTTTTGAACTGTGATGCTGGAGAAGGGTCTTGAAAGTCCCTTGGACAACAAGGAAGTCAAATCAGTCAATACTTAAAGAAATTAATTCAGGCTAGTCCAGGGGTGGGGAACTTGAGGACTTGAGGTCACATATGGCCTTCTAGATCTTTAATCCTTTTAATAAAAGAATCTGTTCTGTAAAATTTGGATTCAGTCAGAGGGCAAATTTAAAGATCTAGAATAGTCACTAGAAAGTCAAATACTGAAACTGAAGCTTAAATACTTTGGCCACATAATGAGAAGATGGAACTCATTGGAAAAGACCCTGATGTTGGGAAAGATTGAAGGCAAAAGGAAAAGGGGACAGCAAAAGATGAGACGGATAGGATCATAGAAATAATGAACATGGACTTGGACAGAATTTGAGAGATAGTGGAAGATAGAAGGGGCTGGTGTGCTATGGTCTACAGAGTCACAAAGACTTGGACATAACTGAATTACTGAACAACATGGCTGACCTAGTAATTTCTTCCATAGTCCATGAATTTAGGTCAGAATTTATACTGGGATTGTATTGGTGTCATTGAATTTAGGATTTCCTCTCTAGATTAAGTATCTCAATTCTCATTATATACCTCTTTCCTTATCTGTCTCTAAAAATAACTCTCATTCAACATATTAAACATCCCTCCTATCTTCAGATGCCATTTACAAATATGACAAGTCTGCCTATCTTGGATTGGAAGGAAACAATCTCCAATTATATTTTAAGTCCTTACTGATTAAAAATTTAAACCTACAAATAATATACTAAGGTCCTGAAATATTTTCATTTGTCAAAGAATGAATCATTTATATTCATAGCACATTTACTAAATCCAGAAAAGTTGCTAATGCCAAAGTTAGTTAAACTAGTTCATTACATCCAGTGCAATAATTTTGTTATTTACATAGTTTTCTCTTAGGCATGTATAGTAATATAAAGTGAATACATTATAATTGACATGGTGAGCTTTTATTTTAAAGATGAGTTTTCTCCCAGTTTTGTAATTTCCAGATTGTCTGTTGAGATTAGATTTTTTAATGCTGACAAAAATCCATCAACAACCTCTTGAAGTTCATACAAAGAATGGTTTCAGTAAATAGAGTATATCAGATGGAACTGTGAAATTTCAGTTTAAACAAAGTAGATCATCACAGCTATTAGGTGAAATGGAATAAAAGCAAATACAACAACTATGTGCCCTACCTTTTGTTAACAGACCTGAAAAGGAAATTCCCACAAAGGTGGCAAAGAATTTTGACTCTTAAAGAAATTATAATGATCACCTGTTTTGTAATCCAAGTGGTTTCTTAAAAAACATTTTTTTAGATTTTGTTTGTGTATGATGCTTCTACACTTTAGGAAGATTACTGCTTTAAAGGATGAGGAAAAAGGGTTTTTCCTTAACTGAGAATTAACTAGAAAATTCAACTTAAACCAAAAGAGTCCATCCCCTGTTGTTTTTTTCCTGATGTAATGGGAATTTTTTTTTAAAGCAATTGGGGTTAAGTAACTTGCTCAAGGTTACACGGACAGTTATTTTTTTGTGTGGGTGCCGAGTATCTGAAGCTGGAACTGATCCCAGGTCTCCTGATGCTGGAGCCAGCACTCTTACTCACTGTGCCACCTGGCCACCCCTGTAATGGGAATTTTTTAATATTTTACTTTCGTTTATTTTTTATTATATAGAACTCAGGGCCTTTCCTTCTGCAACTTTTGGTTAACTGAAATCCTGTCTTCTGTTAATATTAACCTCTCCTGACCAAAATCTAACTCATGGAATAATAATAGCATTAAAAAAAAGACTTGACATTCCTGAGATATGTAGCCAAGTAAGAGGAAGAAGAGAACACGAATCTTAATAGTCTCCCCCAAATACTTTATTTGTGGAAGAATTTTCCTGACACCAACATCATGACATGTAAATCTCTACCTCTAAATTAGCCCATTGTGACTCCTTTAAAAGGTAGCCTTGTAGTCTTATAAGTGTAGAATTTTGCAAACTAAGTGTTTAATCTGTAACCTGACTTATTTTACCCAGAGAAATAGCTTAACTAGGTTTGTTTCCATAGGGGATATATGAGATTACAATCGCTTAATTAAGTCTTTTCAATTTTTATGACATTGAAGGAAATGAAGGATTATAAATCTCTTTTCTTTAACCTTTATGACTTAAATGTACAAGATTTCACCTCCAAGCCTAATTCCAACTCTGACTCTAACCCTAATTTCTCTGTCCCCCTGATGGAATTTTGTCTATAAAACACTTTGTTAAAATCCTAATAGGTGCTCAGGTTTGGTTTTGTTTTGGTTTGGTTTTTTGACTGAAATTTGAACCTATGCTCAAGCACAATAATAAAATCTAGGTTTTTCTTACATTTATAATTTCTGCACTGTGGTAGATTTATTTCAGCAGCCCTTACCTACCACATGAAATCAAAGAGAAGTTATTTCTTCCATAACATTGGAAATTTTTTAAAAATTGTATTATAACAACAGGCTATGCAATTTGGAGAGAAGGTAACTTACCTTTTTAATTACAAATTTTCTGAGCATTTTCAGGACATAGTAACCCCAGTAGAGATGAAGGACTTGCAGGATCAAGAGTTGCATATTGAGGAAAATGTATGAAAAGAAAGGCTTAAGGTAATGCAGAGGAAGAATCAATGTGCAGTATAAAATCCTAAAAAATAAAATAGGAAATGGGAAATTTGTCACAACAGAAATGTCTTTCCCCCCCCCTTTAAAAATCCTAGGCAATTTCATTTATATATTTGGAATAAGAAAATAAACACTGTTTTCCTCCCCCCCACACAAAAAACTTTCATCACCTGTCTATTCCTACCATACATTTAATAGGAAACAATACTACCATACTCCTTTTTCTAGCAGGTAACAAAAGAAATGACACTTACATCCAGAATCCTGGATGGTAAGTTAAAGTAGAATTATTTTGGGGGGGAGTTGTAATACAGTGATGCTTTAGGGACTAGTGAGGCATGAATATCTATTAACTGCTAAGAACAGTCCTTTCTCAGCTCTCCATCTAAGAGTCTTCCCCTCCCTTCTGATAAATTACTTCTAATCTATAGTGGAGTTAGAAACCAGATAATTGAGTTTATTCAAATTATATAAAATGTATAATCTATATCAAATTGCTTGCCTTATTAAGGAGGGGGAGGAATGGGAGGGAAAGAAAATTTGTACTTCACATTCAAAATTTTAAAAATAAATGTTAAAAATTGTTTTTACGTGTGATTGAGAAAAATAAGTTTTAAAAATTGTATGTAAAATGAGATTATTGATTTAAATCTAGAGATTCAGATTTAGAAGGTCCACTCCCATTCCTACTCTGGCTTATTTCTAGATGATTTTGGTTGCCAGAAGTTTGACTTCTAGGTTGATGGAACATTATTATATTGTGGTTTATCCCTCCTTTATTTAGGTTTATCCTGAGAAGAACATAGGGTGTGGAGACATACATTATTTTATTGAGAAAGGTTAGGATCAAGGCTCTGTCCTGGGTACCCCCCCTTTTTTGTTTTCTATTATGTCATGTGGTGATCTCAGTTCCTATGAGTTCAATTATCATGCTTATGCATACAATTCTAAGATCTATATATCCAGTCCTAAACTTTCTCCTGAGCTATAATCCCACATTCCCAAACTGCCTCTTCAATATCTCAAATTAGATGTCCTATAAATATCTCAAAGTCAACATATACAAAAGAGAACTTATGATATTTCTACCTAAATTCTCCCTTCTTTCCAGCTTCCCGATAATTTTCTATGACACAATTATCCTCCCAGTAACCCAGGTTTACAACCTAGGGATCATCTTTGACTCTTCACTTATACTCACCTAATCTATTACCAAGTCTTGTTAAGACTACCTACACAGCATTTTATATACATGCTCTTCTTTCAATTTACACAATCCTGGTACAGACTCTCATTACCTCATGCCTCATTATTGTAATAACCTTAATGCCTCCTTGCCTCAAGTCATTTTAAAAAATGAATGTTAATTTTTTTCTAATTGGAAAAAAAAAGTTATTGAAGGAAAGTTAGGGCAAATCTGGACATCAGGAAGGGTCCTTAGAGACCTTCTAGTTTGATGTCCTCATTTTGCAGGAGGAAACTGAGGCCCAGAGAAGTGAAATGACTTGTTAATGATCACACAGGTATTAAGCAGCAGAGGAGGCTACTTAATGGGATTCCAAATACAGTGTCCTTTCCACTGTACTTACTACTCTAACTATTAATTGACTTGGAAATTTACATTTTTAGCAACTTATGGAAAGCACAGACCATATATAGCAGTCTACAAATGTATGAATAATTAAAATAAGAAAGGTACCTAGCTCTCTTATATCCCTAAGAGTACAAAAAATGACCTAGAATTGCCACACAAAAAGTTATAGTTTAGATATTTAAAAAATTTTTAAACTACAAAATTCATGAGAGTATCAAGGAAACTTTTTAAAGACTAGGTTAAATAATTCTCTCTTTGATATTTATAGAGCAACATTGCCCAGAGTCAGAGAAATATCTTGGATGGCCTTTTTTTCACACTATGATTCCCTGATATTGTTTCCATGACACATAAGCATAGATAAAAATTCTTCCCTCCTGAAAAGGATGTAAGTTAATTAATGAAGAGGAGGTTATGAAGAAGTTAGGTTGCTAGGTAATTAAATTAAAATAACTGCCTTTATTCCTGATACTGTTAGGACTAAAAGCTTTTAGAAAAATAATGTAAGGAATTTTTATTTCTTTTGAGGACCAACTAAATGGAATGGTTGCCAGTAGGGGAAGGAGAAGAAAGAAAGGGAAACCAGGGTTCACACAGGGAAGAGGGAGACATGTGAGAGAAAATTAAAGTACAGTAGAAGTGAAGACAGTTTAGAAAAGGAAGGAGAGGAAAAAACAAATAAAATGCTATTTTATAGGACAATATTTAATTTTTATTTCTTTCTCAGGGCTATGGGTCCTCAAGAACAATTTAAATTAGGCCCACGCACTGGGCAGCGCAGATATTTTCTAATCCTGCACCCCTTCTTTCCATATTATTGTGACTGGGATAAGGAATCAAATACCACATTGCAGATTCCCTCTAAATCCCCCACCATAAGTGCCCCCAAAGTGAATTCTTGCAGATGAATTTCCCTAAAATGATATATGGGGATACAAAGTTCATTTTATACATAAGTGTGGGGCCCAGCTAACAAAGGAGGAGAAAAAACATTCTCTTTTTGCAGTGACCAATCCAATTGTGTATAAACTGCAAAGCCACAGATCAGTGGAAAAAAATAGAAGGAAAAATTAGTCTGGCTCAAAGCCCTACAGTAGAAAAAAGTACACCAAGAGGTACTGACTAGCAAACTCTAGGATTATAAGATGGTGAACCTTCCAAAAGAACCTTTTTAAACATCTATATTATAGTATGTTGACTGCTCTAAAATTTCTAGTCAGATGAAATACTTTCTCAGCTTAGTAATGAGTAAGGCTCAGTGGACTTCAACAAGAAGAATTCAGTAGATCAGTTACGACTTCAAAGTCTATTTCATAGCGATTAAACTCCCAGAAAGCTCAGTAAGAACTCAAGAGAACTGTACTCTGGAGCAGGCCCTTAAGCAAGTACGAGTTTAAAACGTGCCAGATGCATCTTACTAATTCAACTTGAAGCCTAGAAACCATGGCAAGTAACTGAGCCTTTATAGATATTGGGGGCTTAAAAGTATAATATTTAATACCAAGGCACACACACACAATACACATATGTATGTATAGATAGATATAAAGATACTAGTTACAAATCAGTACTTTTCTTATAAACACAACTATATATACTTCATCATAAACAACAGTATAATGCTAATACCCTCTGTATTAATCAAAATTAAAGTTATTGTGAAGGTAACATCATTTGTGTTACAATAACCACTAATCTAAACATGTAGGTCAAAGGTGAGATTCACCAACACCATATTTTGATCAGCAAGTGATTTCACAATGAAGCTCACACATTTTCTGAATTCAATGTCACTTTAAAAGCATAAATTACTTTAATTTTGCCTTCATCTGAATAGGATTTTGTTCTCCTATCCAAGATCTAACTTCAGCTATTACTACGTATCACTTAAAACAGGTGTTCCAAATGTGACTCTAGACTGAACTTTGATTTCCTCTAAACTCCTAAAGAAATTATCTACCATGATCAACATAACTAAGAATAATTAATAAAACACTTCTGGTTCACTGGGGGAAGATAGGTTGTGAAGGAGGGAGGGACAGTGCTCCCAGCATACTGATGTCTGGGTCCTTTGTTCAGTGCTATTATATGCTGTAGTATTGCAGAAAACCTTCAAAGCTAAGGTTCAATTAGAATTAGTCCTATGTGGCAAGTCAATGTCCTTGAACTCCAGACCCGCCAGCTAAATAATAAAACCTAACAAAAGCATTGATCTATCTGCTAAGATTATCTGACATTTAGGTTGGGAGGAAAATATGTGCTAGACCAAAACTATGGTTTTGGGTAGTTTTCTCCCCATCACCTGTGTCTTCTTTACTAGTAATGTGTCTCTTTGATTTATGCCAAGATACACACAGAGTTATATTTATAAGAGGAAAGGCTTTCAAGAGAGATAAGATATTGGTTCTTCTCTGCCAATCCTAATATTTGTTTTCCCAGTTTCCATTTACCTTTCCATATATATGCTTAGGTGAACAGTTCCTTCTTTGGCAATGATCCCTGTGCAGACAAGCTTTATGGCTGGGTCAAGATAACATATTAATTATATCTATGATGAACGGCAAATATCTCTTATGAAAATATGCAGATGTTCCAATCTAAGCAGATGGAAAAACTACAAGATTCTCAGATAGATCCATGTTCATTAAGGGAGAATGTCTAGAGTGAACATAAGAACTTGCTGTAACATATTCTTTTGCTAATGTACTTCCCATTTTAGTGCTCCCAATTTCCATCACTCCTAGTCTATACTTTCATTTTCTATCTCTTACACTGGAATGCTAGGTTTGGGTGGGGGGGTTTCACAATGGCTTGAGGTGTGTATGTTGTATTGGGGCATGGTGGGAAGGGTTCTGCAATGGAAGTTGCTTCCATAATGAATAAAAGACTCCTTCATACTTGTTCTTCCATCTAGTTTCATATATTTCATCCTCATAGCTAGAGATCAACATTCTCTTAGGGAAAGGAAGGTGATGCAGTTCTTTGACTTCAATATCCTGCTATAACCTACCTCAGCAAATTTAAGAACAGAAAAACTAAATTTCACAGAAATATGATAGCAAATAACCTTGGCCTACTTACCAGAAAGGGAAAATTATTAGGCGGGTAATAAAGAATACAGCAGCAAAGATGAGAAATAGAGTATTACATGTTTGCTTCCATCCAGCATAAGAGAATAATTTAGCAGACTGAAACAAAACAAAGAAAATTCATTCAGAAACAGGTAAATGGACAAACTTTCAATAACACTTGCAGAGGTAGCTTTAGAATAATTTAACTTATGCACTGAATATCTCCATTCAACACAGAAAGAGGTCTAAAGATGTTAAGAGAAAAATGATTTGGTGGGTTGGCCTGACAATAATTAAATAAGTTACAATAGGCAGAAGACAGAGAATTAGAAAGCTAATAGAGACATCACAGACTATCTAGTACAACCCTCTCATTTTATAGATCAGAAATCTGATGCCCAAGGACATTAAGTGATCTGTTCACAAGGTCATATAGATAGTATTAGAAGTAGAGTAGGAAGCCAAGTCCTCTGACTTCAGAGATAGGCAGCCTTCCTTCCCCCATTCCTTCCTTTTTTCCTTCCTTCCTTTCCTCCTCCTTTCCCTCTTTTCTTCCCACTTTCCTTCTTTTCTTTCTTCCCTCCCTCCTTCTTTCCTTCCCTTTTCCCTCCTTCTTCCCTTCCCTATCTCCTTCCTTCTTTCTTGTTTTTCCTCCTACCCCCCCTCCCTCCTTCCTTCCTTTCCTGGGTCTCTCTATCTTGCTCAGGCAACGAATACAGTAGCCAGTCGTGGGTTTGATCCTATTACTGATCAGCACAAAAGCTTTGACCTGTTCCATTTCCAACCTGGGCCAGCTTCCCTCTCCTTAGGCAGCCTGATACCACCTCCCACCCTACTTTCCAGAGCTTACTATATTGGTGCAAGACTTGGTGCAAACACCTGATCTGTTTAGCCCACTGCAACTTAAAACTTCTGGACTCAAGCAAACCATCAGCCTCAGCCTCCCTAGAATCAGGGATTATAAGTATGCTTACCACATCCTGCCACCAGTGCTCTTCTTACTGTGGTTGGAGTAAGGCAGAATTCTTCATAACCCTACTGAAATCAACTCTCAAAAACTGATTTGTTCTTGTTTGTCTTGCTAACACATGCTGTTTATGTTCACTGTGCTTACTGGAAAGAACTCTTAATTCCCTTAGTCTAGAAGGAAAGTTAATGTGCTAGGGTTCATGCATTCATGTTACTATTTGGCAGTCACTTTAATCACTTCTACCTGTTATTCTATTCAGTATTTTGGTTGCTAACATCTGAACTGACTTTTCTGATCTGTCTTCAGCAGGTTTCAGGAAATAGGCTAGGCTTTCATACTGGAGGAGGAATAGAGGAAGACCACAGAAGGTAGAGACAGCGAGAGTATAGCTCATCTTAAAATAGGTATAGCATGAGCCAGAAAAAGAGGTCTTCAGAGTTTAGAATAGTTCAAATATATAACATATTTAAAGAGTAAGGATTTGGATTTTATCACTTGCATATCAACAAAGTAAGACAATGGTTCAGACCATGGGATTGGCTTTTTGCAAAAAAAAAAAAAAGAATAGTAAACTCAGATCTTTTAGGAGGCTAATATGCAAGAGTTGGAGTGAAGGTACAATGAAAAGAGATAATAAGTTTGAAGTGACAGATGTGGAGGGTGTGGGAGGGACTGGAAGTAAACTGGGATATTCATAAGAATGTGGAAGAATCATAGCAGACCAAATACGTCAGCAATATAGCATTATTATGAAGCGAAATTAGGACTGGCAAGAATGTACTAACAATAACTTGTACAAGTACAAAGAAACAACCCTTCTAATTTATCTAGTATTTATCAGGCCCTTTATAAAGTATTAGGCCTAACTCTCTCCATTGCACTCACTTCTCAATAGAAGTGAGTTTTCATTATAATGTTCCCTTCCTAGGGCATTAATATCTCACTCTCCTTAGGAAATAGCAATGTAGAGGGGGAAATTAAGATTTACACTTAAGGCATTCAAAAGATTCAGAAATCTCCTTCAAGTTCAAACCAAGAATTAGGATTGAGGCACACTCCAGATTTATTGTTTTCCAAGATCACTAAAATGAAATTTTATATAAATCTAAAAATTTTATCATTATGTGGTTCTAAAGTATTAGGAGTTCCTAGGGATTTAATATATTAAGTTAAATATAAGTATTATTTAAAAGATAGGTAGAAATATTAAAGAAAATTACATCAGAAATGTTTAAACATGTATATAAGAGGTCCTTAGAGGAAGAAAGCACACTAAAGTTGTTTAACCTAAATAAAAGGAGACTTAGAAAATATTGTCTTCAAGCAGGGAGGTGAAAGGGAATGAGTCAACCTTACTCTCATTGGATTTGGGTCAAGGAGGGAATAACATACACACTAAGTTGGGTATCTTACCTTACAGAAAAAGTAGGGGGGAAGGGAATATGAGGGGTGGATGATAGATGGGAGGACAGATTAGGGGAAGGGGTAGCCAGAAGCAAACACTTTTGAAAAGAGATAGGATCAAAGGGGAAAATAGAATAAATGGGGGGGGGGAAGGTGGGGGGGGATAGGATGGAGGGAAATATAGTTAGTTTTTCACAATATGACTACTATGGAAATGTTTTCCATAACTACACATGTATAACCTACATTAAATTGCTTGTATGCCTAAGGCATGGGGTGAGGAGGGAAGAAGAAATAGAATCTGGAACTCAAAGTTTTTTTTTTTTTAAAGCAATCAGGGTTAAGTAACTTGCTCAAGGTTACACAGCCAGTTATTTCTGGGTGTGGTGCTGAGTATCTGAGCCCGGAATTTGATCTCCAGGTCATCCTGACACTGGAGCCAGTGCTCTTACTCACTGTGCTACCTGGCCACCCCATGGAACTCAAAGTTTTAAAAACAAATATTAAAAAATTTTTGGTACATGCAACCAGGAAATAAGATATACAGGCAATGGCGTATAAAAATCCATCTTGCCCTACAGGAAAGTAAGGGGGAAGGGCATGCATTGGACAGTAAAATATTTCCTTGACTAGATTTGGGAATTGAATCAGATTATCTTTTAAGGATCTTTTTACTCCTATGAGTCTATGGATCTACTATGATTTCTCTAGTCATCTATTGTATCTGTTATCAGTAAATATTTTAAAAATCTGTGCTTAGTGGTTCTTTAAAAAAAAAACTTATGCTTTTCAATCAAGAACTATTTATAGTCATTGAAAAAGTTCCTTTGTCATAGTTTATCCATAAAAGGACTCTGAGGTTTATAACATTTCTCTTCTTGACAACCATGGGCCTCAAAACTTTTTCAAATATTAATCAACTTTATAATGTGTTCCATGCAATATTATTAATAACTCCATTTTACAGTTGTGGAGTGGAGAATGAAACATTAAATGATAACCAAAGCCACAATGGGAGTAAATGACCTTGTCAGGCATAAAGCATATCCCTTATCCCAGAGTCTAAGTCTCCTCCATTAAGATAATAAACCTGTTATTTCAGTGGATAAGTTGAAAAATGCAAGTTAATCAGTAAGTTTAAAAATAACAGAGTAGTATATAATTTTGAAATCATTTTGAATATATCTTATTTTTTAGGCAAATGTAGAGAGATAAAGGATTTGATGAATAAAGGGAGAAAAGGGAGAGGAATTTCAACATGTATGGCTACATTTGCAGAAAAACATGGGAAATTTAACATATCACTTATATTGCTAAGTCATTGCTTTTCCTTTTTTTTTATTTTTGGAGGGCAATTGGGGTTAAGTGACTTGCCCAAGGTCACAACGGCTAGTGTTTTGTGTGTGTGAAGTGTCTGAGGCCGGATTTGAACTCAGGTCCTCCTGACTCCAGGGCTGGTGCTCTATTCACTGTGCCACCTAGCCGCCCCAAGTCATTGCTTTTCTTATGCATATAAAATATGAGAAAAAAGATTTATCTGCATGCTTATTGAGCTTATGCACATATAACTTTGAAACAATTCCTAATTTAGCCAATATTTTCTACGTAATAATGTTAGCCCTTAAATAAATCTAGCTGTCTACCCTGCAATACTTATTCTAGTAAAACAAGGTTTATTCTACTAATTGAAACGTACCACAGATCAATCAATATTCAATTTGAAGTTACATGAAGTAGGCTGACTGTATTCACTGTGTTCATCATTAACATAAGTATATTTTAATGAAGGCTAATGATGTACCTAGAATCACTCTTCTTAATCGCATCATTCAACCAAAACTGCTCTCACCAAAATTACCAATGATCTTTTTTCTTCTTGATTCAATCTTCTCTCTAGGTTTCCATGAAACTATACTATCCTACTTCTCCCTATATTTGTCTGACTATTCCTCCTTAGTCTTTGCTGAATTTTTATACCGATCATGGTAGGTGTTCCCCAGGACTCCATCCTAGACCTTCTTCAATTAGACACCTCAAACCAGGTATCCTGTAGACATCTTAAACTCAATATGTCAAAAACTGACTTCATTATGTTTACTCAAAACCCTCCCCCTATTATTATGGAAGACATAATTATTCTCAGCCTAGACCTCATCCTTGACTCTTCACTCTTTCTCAGTCCTCTCATATCTAATCTATTGCCAAGTCCTATCAGTTTTGCCTTTTTAACATTTCTTATATATGTCCCCTTCTCTCCTATGACACTATCAACACCCTGGCTCATCTCTTCATTATGTCACAATACATCATGTCACAATGGAATATTTTGGTTGAGCTCCATCACAAATCTTTTTTTCTCTCCCCACTTCAGTCCATCTTCTACTTAGCTGTTAAGTTAACCTTCCTAAAGTATAACTCTGACCATGTCACCACCCTACCCCACCATTCAATAAAACTCCAGTAGTTCTCTGTCACTTCAAGGATCAAATATAAAATTTTCTATTTAGCATTCAAAGCCCTTCACAATCTAGTCCCCTCCTACTTTTTTCATTCTTCTTACACATTACATTCCCATCTTCCCCACCACACACTCAGCAATCTAGTGACCCTGGTGTCTCCTGTTTTTTTACACAAGATTCACTTTATAGTTGTAGAAACTAAGACCTGGAGAAGTTAGACATCTTGCCCAAGATAAAATATGTATTAAAGGCAGTCATTCTGGATTCAGAGTCACTGAACCCATGTTCTTTGTCTCCAGATGTAAGAGTCTCCACTGCACCAATAGGAGAGAGTTTTCATTGTGTTTCCTACCCAAGGCATTAATATCTCATTCTCCTTAAGAAATAGTAGTTGGGGGGGGGGGCAGCAGGGAGAGAGTAAGATTTACACTTTCACTATGGTATCCTTTCACATTCACAAGGTACAGAAATCTTCTTCTTCAAGTTCCAACCAAGAATTAGAGTTGAAGTACATTTCATATCTACTGCTCTCCAAGATCATTAAAATGAAGTTTGATACAAATCTAAAACACTTATCATTACATGGTTCTGAAGTATTAGGAGCTCTCAGGGAATTGAGCTCATTATATAATAACACTAGCTATTCTCAGAAATGATTATGTGAAGGAGTGGAAAAACCTCTGTAGATGCTTTAACACAAGGAACTTAAAAAAACCCAAAACTCTGGAAAACCTGAGAGAAGCAAACCATATAGGGATTTAGAAAGTTTCTTTCCTTCCACTCTATTTCCCATATCTACTCCAGATAAAAGGGAATAGAAACCAGGAAAAGGAAGCTAGAAAAAAAGGTAAGATAAAGAAAGATGGAAAGGAAGCTGTGAAAGACTTTCTGGAATGTTATTTAAGGCTCAAAGAAATGGTTTGGAATTCAAGTCTTCCTTCTTCAATCTGAAACATCATTTTACCCCGAAACGGTATCATTAGCTTTCTGCCAAAGAAACTTTACACAGATGCAGTCTCAAGATGATAGGAGATAGAAAGGATACCATAGTGAATCTAGTTCAACCCTCTCATTATACAGATGAGGGAACAGAGAGAATAAATGACTTGCCAAAGATTACATAGGTATTAAAAGGACTTCCTAGGAAATGAACCCAGGTTTCTTGACTCTAGATCAAACATTTTTTTCAATGTAACACATTGCCCCTGAACTCAAACAGAAAACCAAAATGAAACCTTTTCCAAATTATCCTCCTTGATTTTGCTTATCTGCATCTATGAAACTAAAGAAATAATTATAAACTAAATATGTCAAAAAGTCCATGCAAGATATCTAAAGAGTTCAAAATTCTTGGAAGTACTGCGTCCAGGAATGAATAAGAATAAAAATGAAGAACTGAGAAAAGGCTCATAAGCAACATTTTGTTGGGAATAAAAATTTGGGAATCATATTTGTTTAAAATTTCAAACTTTTACCTCAAGCCAAATGTCAGCAACATCATGAACAAGCATCACCAATGTTCCACTACGAATATAGTTAGTACACCAAGAGAAGCTCATTAAACTTAAAGCAGCCAGATGATGGATGACATGGGCTAGAAAATCCTAAGCAAATAAATAAATAAGACAGACAGACAAGACAGATAGATAGATAAATAAGCAAATTTCAACACTGACAAGCAATTAATCACTTAGGAAAGGCCATTATTATCATATTATTCCACTGCTTAGAACACTGGGCCTGTATATCCATAGGTATATGTGTGTATGTATATGTATACACACACATATATATATATATATACATACAGAGATTGTTTCATCAACTTTTATCATTGTATGTATGTATATCTATAAATGTCACTTTAATTTTATACATATGTATACACACACGCATATATATTGTCCCAAAAGTCTTAGTGTACTTTTAAACTTTAAAGCTACATTAAGAACTCTGGAATATCTTATTTATATATTTATCTTTCTCTCATCTATATACACACACAAATATATTAACTAGTATCCCTAAGATTAGTTTTTGTTAAAAAATAAATCTCTAGTATATTGGGTAGTCCCTTTATTGAGAATTAATGGGAAAATATGAATAAAGATCATACAAAATAAGACGGTATGGAAGGGTTTATCGCCTAAATCAGTTGAGAAATTAGCCATACCAACGAAATCACAGATCCATCAAAGTGTGCATATAATGTGCATTTACACACATATGGGTATATATGTGTGTGTATACATATTGATGTACACATAAATTAATTGTTCACATTTATATAGTACTTAATGATTACAAAGCACTGCTGCTTCATTATCTTATACATAACACACATTTATGATTTATTTGAAGGTAACTGATTTCTCCTAAAATAAATGAAATGGAGATAGATCACCACAAAACTAAAAACAAAAAATGTACTAGCAATGTCATTTTATGATTTGCCCCTGTGATACACTTGTTGCTGCTTTTAAGAGGATTCTTCAATTCAACTCTTGAATAGATGATACTTTTTGACAAAAATGTTAATGTATTATAAGTCTAGAGAAATATGTACCTACAACAACATGCATCAGAAATGACAAAAGCTTGAGTTAATGAAAGAAGAAATATTTTCTGACAGTTCATTTTTTAAAATGGTTTCCTATTGTTTTTACATCACATTCATTTCTATATATATCCTTTCTCCATCACCCACTTAAGGAGTCTTCCTTTGTTATAAATACTTGAAACAAAGTTAAACAGAATAAACAGAGAGATTTCTCAGGGTTCATTCTTAGAGATTTTTAGTATTTCTAGTTTATTACAACAACCATTCTCTTAGCAATAGGAAAACAAAAGTATACACCCACAATCAAACAACACGTAGATGGTTAAGACAACAAGATTTTTCCTTTCTGATCTTTAACTATTCCTTAACATTTGCTTAAATATTAGTAACATACAAATCCACTTTCCCCTTGGAGTGTAGCACATGACATATAACCCTAGATTATAGATGTGATCTGAATCTACAATATTTTCAGTCAGAGTGATTGTATGATCAAACATGTACAGTTTGGTAGATTCATCAGTAAGAACAAGGAAACCTAATGGTTCCAAAAAGGAACCACTGACTGACCTTAAGGAAATAATTTAACATTTCTATGACTAAGTTTCTCTGCCAGTAAAGCAAAGATAGTAATATTTGACAGTTATTCCCTCATGAGCATTTCTGAAGGATCAGAAAGAGATTTTTTTCTAAGTAATTGGAAAGTATTATGATTAATTCAAAGATAATCATGTAGTAAATATATGATTACGACCAACTAGAGAGGGTGCTTTCATAGTTAGTCAATGACATTTTGCCTTTTTAAAACAATGATATTAATGATTCAAGTCAATAAGAATGGAACACTTTATGGTTGCATTTCTACTGATGAGGGGTGGAAATTCAAAGTTAGAACTGTTACAGTAACTAAAAAAAAAAGATTAAAAAGTATAATTAGTAGTACACTATACTACTATTATATGCAGAGAAGCTATGAAACTGAAGATATCCTGAAACATAAATTTTAAATTAGAGGTTTTGAAGACACTAACAAAGAAGTTTTACATATGATACTTGCCTTTCTCTTGACATCGGAACCAAGACTGAACAGCAGAGACCAATAAAAACTCATCTCCAAAATGTAGTACCAGTACTGAGATGGTAGTAATGGCTAAGAAAAAGAAAATATTCATTTATATATATATATATATAAGCATTTATTTAGTGGAGTTATCAGTGGAATTCAGGAAACAGACTACTTCTATAAGGACTAAGTATATAAAAAATTAAGGTCCAGGGGCAGCTAGGTAGCACAGTGAATAGAGCACCGGCCTGGAGTCAGGAGGACCTGACTTCAAATCCGGCCTCAGACACTTAACACTTACTTACTAGCCGTGTGACCTTGGGCAAGTTACTTAACCCCAATTGCCCTGCCTTCCCCCCTCCAAAAAGGAAAAAAAAAAATTAAGGTCTGTCTTTGTTAATCATAATTCATTAAGCAACTATTTAAATCCGCCCCGTGAATTCTATTATTTAAGGCCAAAGGAATGTGTGCTAAGTAAGGTGGCAATCCTGTTTACCGTTCCCAAATTTCCATTGATTAAGCTATTAATGTTATGGAATATTTTCTGACTAAAAGCCCATGAGATGTTAAGTACTCTTTAGAGCCTAGTATTACAAAATTATAGAATCATAGAAAGACTTGAAATAGGACATCGGAAATCATTTAGTCCAGCTCCTTCATTTTACAGATGAGAAAAGAGATCCAAAGAAGTTATATGACTTACCCAAGATCTCATACGTATTTAAATGTCAGAGTCAGGACTTGAACTTAAGTCCTATGACTCTGTAGTAAGTATTCTTTCCACTGTACCATACTGTCTCTCAAGAATATCTGCTTGGGATAGCTAGGTGGTACAGTGAATAGAGCGCCAGCCCTAGAGTCAGGAGGACCTGAGTTCAAATCTGGTCTCAGATACTTTATACTTACTAGCCATGTAACCTCGGGCAAGTCACTTAACCCCAATAGCCCTGCCTTTCCCTCTCCAAAAATAAAAACAAAACAAAACAAAAAAAGAATATCTGCTAAAACCCCATTCATGAATAGAGTAGATAGTCACCTATGTGGCATAATTTGAGGGATTTAGCAAAGTTCATCTGACCAAGAATTTCCTTCTATCCATCTGGTATCAGAATCTTTGGACCCCACAATTAGAACTACACCTTGGGAACTTTCTGAGTTAAGACATTATGTGTTACATATTAACATGGGTTAATTTATCTGATTAATTTATTAACATTTGTTGTTACCTAGTAAAGAATCCAAAACACTAAATAATGTGGGGAGAAATAGGGAAAGCTAAAGACAACTGTGG
This sequence comes from Petaurus breviceps papuanus, assembly GCF_028583685.1. Lineage (NCBI taxonomy): Eukaryota > Metazoa > Chordata > Mammalia > Diprotodontia > Petauridae > Petaurus > Petaurus breviceps. The sequence continues at coordinate 50,429,963 of NW_027186296.1, read as the reverse complement.
TTCTGGTGGGGCCCTCCAGATAGAAGCCCTAGTCAGGGGCAACATGAAGGTATTTGATGCCTTAGGGGAGAAGTGATATTGGATGAGTAAAGAGTAACAGCCAGTTTTCCAGGTTTGCCCAAGGCTGTTTCTGTTTTACAATACAAAAAGAGTTAGGCTCACCTGCTTTGGATAGCCATTCCAAACCTCCCACAGATCATAAAGCCAAGGTTTCTAAATATAGAAAGGAGGGAGAGGAAAACAAATTAACTATTCATAAATGGAATCTTTTATCAGAAAAGGTAATATTTTTCTTAAATTCGATAAACATTTAAGTAGTTACTACATGCAAGACACTAGGTACTATGATAAGTGCTATAAATCATTTTAATAGCACTAAAATATCTGATACATTTTGTAATATTCCTCTCTATATATGTATGCATATGTGTATGCATACACATATGTATGCGTATCTATATACCTATCATATGTAATAAACTATTACTAACATAGCCAGCAACAATTCTGTTTAAAGTGCCATATTACAAAGGGTATAACTGTTCCTAAAATGTAACTTAAATGAAGAATTTACTTCTGAAATAATTAATGCTAATTTTATACCAGTCCTCCTAGGGAAGGTCTGGTTGGGTAATGATTTACATCTTGAAAGAAGTACCCACATCAATGAAATCACACATAACTCAAAGTACTTAAATGTATCAACATGATTGATTTTATCATCAGAATCTCAATAAAATGCGTTTCAAAGCTGTTTACCTTATTGACACTATTACATCATCATAATAAACTCATAGGCAAGAATTTTAAAAGACTAGAGTCTAATGAAAGATATTAAAAAGATAACTTACATCATATAGAAATCCAATTCCAGCAATAGTTAAGAATAAATAAAACGTAAATCTCCAGCTGCCAAAATAAAGGAAAGTATTTATTCAGAGAATTATGTAATGTTAGCCATAGCAGGAACCTTCAAGATGCACTTAGTTCAATCCTTGCATTTTTCATATGAGAAAATGGAGGTAACACTGAAGTACCATGGTATACTGAAAAGACTGCTATGTTCAGAATCAGAGGATGTGGTTTCAGATAATAGCTCTGTTACTTATTTCTGTCTGTATGAATTTGGTCAAGGTACAATCCCTCTTGGACTCCATTTCCACATCAATAAAATGAAGGGATTGGACTAAATTATTTCTAAGGTTGCTTCCAGTTCTACATCTATGATCCCCAAATCACACTACTACTTAGTGATTGAGCTAAAACTAGAATTCAGTTTGCAGGATCATAAGATCATAAACCTAAAGTCAGAAGGGATCTCAGAGGCCATATGGCCCAGCACTTTAATTTTAGAGATGAGAAAACTGAGGCCCAGGGAAATTAAGTAATTTTCCCAAAAGTAACTAAGCTAGTAACAAAAAGGAAATTTTTGAATGGAAATACTCCTAACATTCTTTACACTATCATACTGACTATTTTAAGTACTTGTCTAACTGTCTTTCTAGAATGGTGCTTTCTTTGTAAAAGTAATAGAAGAAGGAGACATTTTCTACCTAACAAAAGGAATGATATGAATATATTCATTTAAGTTTATGCATAAAAATATCTGTAAAAGGATTTTGACTTAACCGTTGATATAATTTTTACATTATATACTCAAAGCACTTTTTTTAAATGAAAACTTTCTTTATCTATAACCTACTTCTCCCAGTAAAATCTAAAATACAGTGTTTATCCCTCATTTCCTGCTCCCACAGGACAAAAATTATAAGGCCTAAATATTTCTATCATAGGATCAAGAAAATGTCCCAAAGGATGACTATCTAAAAGTTTCCAAATGAGATCTCAAAACTCTTTCAATTTACTTCTACACTTGCTTATGAAATGAATTAGCATTCATAGAACATTTCTATGTATTTTTCTTATTTATTCCAACTAAAGTTGGAAAAAAATAAGAAAAATCTAGGTGGTATGAGAGAGTATAATGTGAAAGAATAACTCTTATTAGACAAGAATTATAACAAGGTCATAATTTTCAGTACCACATGTATTTGGTCCCCTCAAAAGAATAAAATGTAATTTTCCTATATTTATTAGTATAAGGTTAAATTAGAAGAAAAAAATAGATTTTTTTTTTTCTGGAAAAGCCAAAAGTGACTGGGAGATTGATTCTTGAAGAAGCTGGTAGTGGGAGGTCAAAATGAAGGAAATTAATATTGAGAGATGACCTTGACAGAACTACAAATGGTTTGTCAGTGGAATATAGGTCATGGGGAGATACAGGTCTGGAAACAGACTCTTCCCATCCCTTTTGGTACCATTAATATATTGACACTGAATGTGCTGATTTTGAAATTATAGTGTGCTTCTGCAGTGGAAATATTTTTCTAATTATTTCTGCACTTTATATAGTGCCTGGCATAAATTAGGTTTAGGGCTCATACCATATACCTAGAAAAACTCCAAATAAATACATGCATGATGTAGGTACCATCATAAACATATAGAAGAACAATGAAGAAATTACCTCTCAGAGGTATAGATAGAAAGACTTATGATAAAATAAGAAAGGATTTCAGAAAATAAAATGGACAATTCTGGTGGGATAAACTTTTTTAAAGTTTTATGCAAATAAATCCAATGCAGCTAAGATTAGAAGGAAAACAAATGACTGGGAAATCTGCCCCAAGTTTCTCTGATAAAGATCTCATTTTCAAGATATAAAAGAAACTCATTCAAATTCATAAAAATAAGAGCTATTCCCCAGATGAAAAATGGTCAAAGAATATGAACAGAGAGTTTTAAGGTTCTTTTTTTTTCAGTATGGTGAGAGTATGTGAGGGAGAAAAAATAAATAGTTGATAACTCAAAAAAAATTTAATTGAAAAGGGTAATCGAAGATGTTCTCACTAAATAAGAATTTATCATAAGATGAGTGCATCAATTCTGGGTACAGAGGCAGAAATAGTACCTGTCCAGTAGAAAAAAAAATAAGAATCATCTTTTCCATGAAGAATAATAAGCAGGGCAGCTAGGTGGTGCAGTGAATAGGCCCTGGTCCTGGAGTCAGGAGGCCCTGAGATCAAATTTTGCCTCAGATACTTAACATTTACTAGCCACGTGACCTTGGACAAGTCACTTAACCCCAATTATCTTTCCTTCCCACCCCCCCCAAAAGCAAACAAACAAAACAAAAGAATATTAAGGGACAGTGCACCCCAGTACCAGTTCCTGGGGAAAACTCTACTTCATATTATTTTGCAGTAATATTCTAGACTTGTTCAGAGTCAAGTGGCATAAGTGGTAGAATTCAATAGGGGAAAGTAAGTATTTCAAATAACAAAAATGAGTTAAGAAACAAACTAGACTCTGTTTCAAGTCAAAAGTGGAAAAAGAAATATGAATTTGTTTTTGCATCATGGCAGGCTGAGAAATGAGAGCTTATTTCAAGAGCCATCTTTAGGAATATTCCTCTAAACTTTACCCTGTATCACAATTATTCATATCATAAATGCAGCAAAGAAAGAGAACTAAGAAAAATATTTTTGAGATCCAACATCAGTCCAAATGAAAACAAAATGTCTGGACCATTTGGAATTATGCTAAAGAATAACTAAAATGTCCAAACCTTTTGATCCAGAGATCAGTCCACTAAGCGTATAACCCAAGAACTTCAAAGATAAAAAGAAAGGCCCATATGCACGAAAATATTTTCAGTAACCCTTTCTGTAGTAGCAAAGAATTGGGAAAAAAGTAGAATTTCCCAATTGGGGAATGGCTAAACAAATCACAGTACATTAATTTAATAGAATATGATTACACTGTAAGAAATAGCCAACATAAATATAGAAATCAGAGGTAAGATTCATAGGAACAGATATAAAGTAAAGCCAGCAGAACCAGTTAAATGACATGTGCAATTACTACAATAATAAATGAAAACAAATAAAGAAACCAAAACAAAATCAAAACTGAATATTATGTAATTATAATGATCAAGCTTGGGTCTGAAGAATAGTTAAGAGGATAGACTTGCTCTCTTTTCTTTGCAATAGTGGGGATGGAAAGGGATGGGGTATAAATATTGAAAAATTGAAAATAATTTCAGACTAGGTTTCTGTGCTGGTTAGTTTTGCTGAACCTCTTTTCTTTATGTAGTATAAAGGATAGTTCTCTGTTTGACGGGGAAGGGATTTATTGAAAAAATGAGGGTGATTTAAAAACAAAAGATACTAACCATTTTTCTTAACAAGAAAGAAAAGTTTTGGACCAAAGTAAAGGGAAAAAATGAAAAGTAATGTCTTGTATCTCGCTTTTGTATGGTTACCAATGTCCATACCTTTAGGAGCTGAGGTATTCTGGAGTACAATAACATTTTACATAGAAGTAGCCATGCCCAACTGAGAAAAAGAAATCTGCCCTCTTAAACTATAAAAATACTGCCCTAGTAAACTATTAAAATCTGTATCTCTGTTGCAAGAATTCAGCTTGATGCCCTACCTGACTGTCCTGTTCAAATATGACACAGTAAGTTTTCTCAATCCAAATGAAGATGACAGGTTAAGTATCTGATTCAGACAAAAGCAGATGTCATCCTAACCTATATTCTGAAGGGAAAGCAGAACTTCCCCCATATAATCTGTGCTGACAATTGTAGCGTGGTTGCAAAAAAAAGATAATGGAGTTCTAAATTATAAGTTAGCAAATGGAGTAAGCATTGACCCCTTGAATAAATGAACTAGCTGAACAAAAAATGTGTGTATGAGATCCTAAAATTTAGGATATGTAGATGTGTACAAAACTGTTCATGCTTCTAGCTTCCTTCTTACCAAGCTTCCTGGAATTTCTTTAGTCTGCAAGGCTTTTCTTGATTACGCCGTCTCTTAAACCATATTTCAATCTGTTGTACACCCTGGTTACACTTCTTTGCTAGACCATATAGATCATCCTGAAAAGGGATAGAACAAATGAATGAATAATTGATCAACAATAAATGCACATCAAGAAGCAGCAGACTAAAAAGGACAACGACCGATTTATGCAAAAATATTTGTAGTAGCTCTTTTTGTGATGTCAAAGAACTGGAAACTGAGGGGATACCCACCAAATGGGGAATGGCTGAGCAAAACGTGGCATGTGATTGTAATGGGATATTAGTGTGGTATAAGAAATGACAAACAGGATGATTTCCAAAAAACCTGGAAAAACTCATACAAAGTGATGTAAAGTGAAGTGAACAGAACCAGGAAAATATTGTACACAGTAACAGCAATACTGTATGATGATCAACTGTGAATGACTTAACTATTCTTAGCAGACAATGATCCAAGACAATTCCAAAGGACTCACAATGAAAAATGCTATCCATCTCCAGAGACAGAACTTATGGAGTCTGAATGCAGATTAAAGCATACTATTTTTCACTTTCATGTGTGTGTGTGTGTGTGTGTGTGTGTGTGTGTGTGTGTGTGTATCCTTTTGGTCTGCTTTCACAACATGATAAATATGTTTTATATGATTGTACATATATAAACTACATCAGATTGCTTATTGTCTCAGGGATGAGGTATGGAAGGGAAGTAGGAAAAAATTTTGGAACTCAAAATTTTTAAAAATGAATGTTAAAAATTATCTTTACATGTATTGGAAAAAATAAAATACTATTTGAAAATAAGGATCAGGACCAAATGTTAGTCATTGTAGTGGAACTAAGTGAAACTCTATTAGCAATTTTCTGCATGACCTTGAGGCAGATACTTTGAGTTATGAGCTCAGAAAATGTTTAAAATTAATGCTGATTGGACTTGAAAGAAACTTCTCTGAGATTCTGAGAAATAAGGTATTTCTTCAAGACCTGCCATCTATAATTCAATAATAATTTCTAACAATATACACGCTGGAAGGCAAATCTGAGTTTGTCATAGTTTAAAAACTATATAGTTTAAAAACCATAAAAAAAAAACAAACTGTGCCACAAAAGCCAGGTAGACAATTTGCAGTTTTGTATTTCCACTAAAGTACTCATCCAATGCCTTTTCTTGGGATACTAGCCACCCTGGTTCTCAAAGGTTATCAGAGTAATACATGATCTGGCAAGTGATAAAAAGGCTGGAAAGGTTTTGAGTTTGGTTTTAGTGGGAGGATTTTTTCTTAGTCCAGATAGTCATATTTGCCAAATAGTGATAAATTTTTCAGTCACAGCAATTTTTAAAAACTATCTCCTAAGTTATACAGAGATTATGAATGCATTGTTGAAGCAATGCCCACATCAATTAAAGCACAGATCTTTGAAATACTTGTGCAAATTAGACAGAGGGTAATTGGACAAATAAAAAATATTGCCACTTTGGGCACAAAAAGGTTCATACAGTTCTTAAAAGTAAAGCACCATTTTCTACAGCAAGTTAACAGAAGTATTAGGAGAAAATACAACAAAACATAGAAAAAGCCATTCACTACAAAGACAAATATAAATTATTTGAAGGTTGTATAATTTTTTAAATGTTATGTGCTATTTTCACATGTTAGTAAATAAATAATTAGGAGGTATGTTATTAGAATAAGAATTTATAAAACTTAAAGAAACATAGATTTTGATGCTCAATTACCCCTTCACAGATACTGTTACTAAAACCCAATGAACAGAGATTTAAAGCTATAAAAGACCTTCGACATTATTTAGTTCAATGTTCTCATTTAAAAATTAGGAAACTAAATCCTTGAAAATTTAAGTGATTTAGAATTCAGAAGGGCCTTAGAGGTCATCTAGTTCAACCCCCTCATGTTATAGATGAGGAAACTGAGGCACAGAGAGGTTAAGTGACTTGCCCAAAGTTACATGATAGAGATGGAATTTGAATTCAGGTCCTCTGGCTCCAATGACAACATTCTTATACCTTGAACTGAGGATGAGAGATTATATAATGGCTAGTAAGTTTGAAGCAGGACTTAGACCTTGATGTCTTTAGTAAAATTTTCATATTCTTTTCAATACACCATGGTCTCTCCAAGAAGTCATACTTAGTCAGTGGCACATCTGGTCCTAAAACTCTTAACTCTTGGTCCAATATTCTTTTTATTATACCATACTTTTCAACAATTCTGAAAATTAACTTGGGGCCAACTCAAACCGATATTGACCATTTGTTTTTATACCTAATCGGTAACATATGATACATTTCTAAACCACTCCCAAATAATTTCAATGATGAAATCAATTCCTACTTCTCTTTTGGGAAAGAGAAATATGTACTACTATAAGAAAATGACTTAGTATCTGGAATAACATGGATGTTGGATTATTATACAATGTTGGATTATAAAATGTTGGATTATTATACAAAATTTATGTAGCTTGAAACATTGCAAAAATATTTGCAGCAAATATGCCAGAAAACAGTGTGATATCCAGAATATATATGGAAATATATAAGACTAATAATACATACTTTTCAGTGGAAAGTTAATGAACTATTTTTTTTTGCTTTTTTTTTTTTGGAGGGGGGAAGGCAGGGCAATTGGGGTTAAGTGACTTGCCCAAGGTCACATGGCTAGTAAGTGTTAAGTGTCTGAGGCCAGATTTGAACTCAGGTCCTTCTGACTCCAGGGCCAGTGCTCTAGTCACTGTGCCACCTAACCACCCCAAAGAGACAATTTATAAAGGAAGGAATATAACTTCAATAACTGTATGAGTGGTTGCTCAAATTCCCTAATAATCAGAAAAATGCAAAACAAGACAACCTTAAGATATCACTTTAAACTTACCAAACTTGGGGTTGGGGAAGGAGATATTGTCAGGGCTATGAGAAGACTGTTGATGGGAAGGAATGCAGACTAGAAGAAACACTTTGGACAGTAATATGTAAATATCGAATAAAAGCAAAAAATGGATTCTATCTTTCAAATCATACCTAGGATCCTATCCCCAAAACATATCTGTACAAAAACTATTCAGAGCTGCTATAAATTTGTAATAACAAAAACCAGAAGCAACTTAAATGTTCAATTATGACAATATTTAATACTGGCATGTGGAGTATGCTAATTTAATGTAGTGAAATAAAAGTGATAAATATGGAGTATACAAAGAGAGTCAGTGTGGCATAGTAGATGGTGGACTGGTTTAAGAACCAAGAAGACTTGGATTCAGATTCTACCTCTGATATACTGGATTATGACCCTGGGGAAATAATTTCATTTCTTTGTATTCTAGGCAGTTCTCCAAGATTATAAACTACACAGAAGATGATGACCTGCATTGGTAGAAGGAATTTCCCTGCCTGAGAGTTCTCTAACCAGTGAAAGTACAGATCTAGTCCTCATACCTATCCCTATGAAGCATACAAGGAAGTATGGAAAGATATATATGGCAACTGTGTTCAGTTGTCTCTTGAATAATTTCTCTGAACTCTGCAGTACCAAGGAATCTAGACAGAAGTGAGGAAATCATATCCACTCAAGCCATTTCCTCTCCACTTCCAACAAGATATGGATGGGGAGGAGAGTCTTTTGAAGTGACACCACAATGACAGCACAACTATGATGCCCTTACATATCCATATACGAAATCACCTTAGTTTTCAAGGTAACCCCCTTTATTTTTAGGTTTTCTCATTTGAGATCAATATTTAGAGTAGCGGATACAATGCTGGATTTGAACCCAAGGAGAACTAAATTTAAATCCTCCCTTGGATACATCATTTGTGTGACCCCAAGCAACAGGATTTCTGTGAAGATCAAATGTGATAAGACGCAAATCTTAAAGCCCTATATAAATGCTAGCCACTATTATTTCCATATTTGCATTAACTTCTTTACCAGGGCAGCACATTTATGCTTTGGAGGTTAAGGGGATTTTGTTGGTTTGGGGGAAAGGAGCATAAGCTTTTTGATGTTTTTACAAAGTAAAGCTGCTAGCACAATAAGTTCCACTGCATTATTAGTTTTATCAAATAGAAGAATGTTTGATCTGTTGGCTAGGATTGTTGGTATGTTATTATGGCATTATCCCAATACATCTTGAAGTAGTTACATTAATATACATACACATTACACATATATCTATGCACATATACTTCTATATACACATATATTGTGTTTCTTAGGTCCATATGTGTTAAATATTTTGTTAATTTATCAAGTCACATTTGAGGACTGGTTGCTTATGTATGATTTTAGTAGTATTATGAAAATATGATTATTTATATGAGTGCAATCCATGGTAGCCAAAGTGAAGCATACTTTGTTCCATTGTCACTAGTCACAAAGCCATATCATACACAATCTGTACGTATTGCCAAACTTTTCATCATTATATGTATGGCAATACTTTTTAGGGGTAATAATTCCATCCTGAATCATCACAACAAAACTTTTGGTCACACCCAACATATAACCTTGCATTCCCCTTCCTATAAATTTGACAGTTTTATCTACATAATCTTTTTCCAAGCTAATATGCAGAAGTATTTTGAATTTCTTTTTGATAACATATATGAATATATTGATGTATCATTTGTTATAAACTACTGGGTTATTATATTTTATTTTCCTAAATTCCAATGGTATAAAACTATGGTCATTTTTTACTAACTAATATGCATAGGTTATATTCTGATGATACAGAAATACTGCCTTGATTATTTCACAACACAAATTGGTGATATTAATTAGTACTCTGTAACCTTCTTGGTGCAGTACAGCAACTATTTCCATTGCACATCTTGAATGATATATACAATGTATCAACATATATTCTTGAAGGCATTCTGTTCTTTCCTGGCCTTCATTTATTTTTTACCAACAATCAGTCTTCTCTAGGACTATGGAATATTAGTGAGTTTCTTACAACATAATATTATTCAAGTCACTATAATTCAAGTTGTAGGGCCCAAGTCTGATTCTATTATTTATGGTACTATTTAGAGCTACATTAAATCACACTGAACTGTCAAACAATTTAGACTGTGTACAACAAACACTACTTTACTATCTTAATTTTACTACCTATACTGTGTGTATGTGTGTGTGTGGCTTTTTTTCTTATCATGACTGATAAGAGTCATGTTGTATAAAGGAAAGAGCATGAGAATTCAGGTTCTATAATTGGCTCTTCCAGCTATGTGACCTAATAAAATAACCCCTCTGATTCTACTTCCTACTGTAAAATGAAGGGATTGGGCTAGATAATGCCTAAAGTCACACATAGCTCTAAAATTCAGTAATTCAATAAACAGAATGCTCTTTTTGAAAAGATTTTCTTTAACTATTATGTGGTTAATTCCTCTGATTTAAAAAGTTTTCCTTTGGGTAAATTTTTTTTTAATTTTTTGATTACAAATCTATTTATCTCCTCAAGTTCTCCTTTTACTACTTATTTTTACCTTCACTTATGCAAACCAAATTCTAAGAGTGTAACATACCATATTTATTCATAATTCAATATCTTGAGTAATTTGTTTTAGAGCTGGCATATAGCTTCAATTCATGTAAGTAGAGCAAATGTCTGATATGACATTTCCCTTAATGTCTTACGTTAAAATTATGACCAATGGAGTTTTCAAACTTCCAAATGTATTCAGGCCCCTAAAAAGGAATCCACCTATGAAATAGTCTCTACTTGATACATGTTACTTGATTCTTTTTTTCCTTTTAAAAGATATGTAATTAAATTCAATTAACATGATTAAACACATGACTATGTGTAATAAAAAATATGAAATTGATATTTCAGATAGCCCCCAATTTAAAAATGAAAAGCTAGACCCCAAGAAGGTTAGAATGATGCTTGAGGTAAGAACAAGTTGGCTATTTCATGATCTCATGGATTATGATTTGGTTAATTCTGGCCACAAGTTTGCCTTGTTTTGTAATCAAGTATTAACATCCCATCTATATAATAAGTCAATATCATACCCTTCCTAGAAATCATTTTTCCTTTTCATAGTAAGAATGACCTAAACAGAATCAGAAGATAACATTCCAAAGATCTCATGACATATACTAAAACTGTGTTCTCATTAGATGATACCATTTCCATGGTCTACAGCTGTTAAAATTAAACATACAAATTGTCACTTTCCAAAACAAACAAAAATCTTCACCAGTTTTCATTACTGCAATTTGTTGGTTTTAACTATGATAAACTAAAGTTGGAGTGAATCACCTCTGCTTGGCTTAGGCTATTTGAATTAGATGGACTGAAAAAACAACCTAGACATTTTTCTGTTGCTTCATGGGGTTGCCATGACCATATTTCATCATTTCCAGGACCAACTTTCTGGTAATAAGCTTCTCTAGTCTTAGGTAGAATATTCCTTGGAAAGCACAGTCTCTTTTTGCCAGATCATTCTCCAAAAGTCTTTCCAATTTGGCAAAATAACCAGAGCTTGGCTGGAATTCCACTGCTGTAGTTTTAAGAAGCCAAGGATTCCTTCCATGCTACTAAGAGGCTTTAGTCTTTCAGTTCCTACACATATGCCATTATCCTATAGAAGACTTGAGACTTCTCTGTCACTGATCCCAACCTAACACTCAAATGCAGGCAGTATGGCTTCATCCCCTGGAACCTAAGTAGATATCTGTTGTGAATGGTCCCTATAGGACATGCTAATAAAATATGTGGTAGAATGTTGGATGTGGATTCAGAAACACTTGAGTTCAAATTTTGCCTTTGACACCAACTAGCAATGAGAGCTTGGATAAGTCATTTAATCTCTCTCAATCTCAATTTTCTCATTTGTAAAATGTGAATTATAATAGCATTTGCCTCAAACGGCTGTTGCAGGAATCAAACAAGAAAATGTATGTAAAATGGCTTGTAAACATTGAAGTACTATACAAATACCAGTTGCTCTTATTCATATCAATTAGCTCAATAATTGAAAATTTTACATTGAATATGCTTCTGCAAAATAGAAGGCTCTGAAGGAATATGTAAGGTACCTAACAATATGCTATATCCTTTTACAGTCAATAAAATCTTTGAACTTGCAGAGCTAATGAAAGTACATATCTTTCCATCATCATCAGTCTTTGTTCTAAGTTAAATTTTTATATTTAAAATCAATAGCCTGATGAGGAAATTATTTATATTGCTATAATGCTCCATGGTGCTTCAATTTTATGTATGTTTGCCAATTTAATGATACATTAAGAGATTGCCTTATATAGAGACTTCAAGGTGAACTCCATATACAACACCTTTGAATGAGACAAATTTGGCATTTATAATGACTTAACACCTCAATCAGGGTAGCTAAATGGTTAGAGCACTGAGCTTGGAATCAGGAAGATTCATCTTCATGAGTTCAAATCTAGCTTCAAATAAGCTAGTAAGATAGCTGTGTGACCCTGGGCAAGTCATTTAAATTCTGTTTGCCTCAGTTTCTTCATCTGAAAAATGAACGGGAGAAGGAAAGGTCAAACCATTCCAGTGTCTTTGCCAAGAAAACCCCAAATAGGGTCAGGAAGTGTCAGACATGATGGAAAAATAACTCAACAACAACAACAACAAAGCACCTTAACTATTACCTGTCACTGAACTTAAAGGAATATTTTCTGCTGCTAATAATACTCAGGTAAAGAGGTACTGCCAACAGGATTATCAAAACATGGAAAATTCAGTATACATTAATTTCTAAAAATATATTTTCATTTATATTAGTACAGCTTAAGGAACATGTACAAACTGGAAACCAAACCATCACCAATGTACCTTATCACCATCAAACAAACAATTAAAATGAAAGGATAGCTCAGGATATTAGGGATATCCCTGAGCAAATTGGTGGAGAAAATTGTCCCAGACTTGTCAGGTCATTTATCCTTCAGTGTGTCACTTTATGATCAAAACAAGTCAATACCGTTTAAAGACCAAGGGTTTTGGCTCAAGACCTGTCTTATTATCATCCAGATTTATGTGAAAACTTGTAAGATAAGTCAAAATATATTCTTGAAGTTACTCTGTCTGAACTACACTTCATTCATGTTGACCAGTAGGGTCAGTCATCTCTAGAATTATGAATTTCTTCTACTATAAATGAAGTCACCAAACCTATGTCATAAAAGGTCTGGTTCAGAGCTCAGATGAGCTTCTGTGGCATCATGGCAAATCAAAGGTATGGAATCTTGGATGAGTTCCAAATAATTTCATTTTAGGGATGTCCCCTTTTGATCAATATAATTTATCCTTTTACTATTAAAGATAATAACATTAAACATTGATTCCTTTATGTTGAATCAACCATTAACATTTATCTATCATTTTTATTTTGTTTTGGATGCTGTGTGCCCTGTCAGCAGGATAATGAAATGAGTCCAAATGAATCAAATCATCTGCAGGTCAACTGGAACAGATTCTTTAAGCAGATGAGGTAAACTATGGATGCCTGATTAAAACATTAAGTTTGAGGTTTTCTGATCCAAAAGCTATCTGCTAAGAATTAATATGCTTACTTGGGAAGGATGCCTGGTAGAACGGATGAAAAAATTCTCTAAGACAGGATTATGCTGAATCTTCTTGGGGACTTCCTTGTTAATGCCCAAAGTCTTTGCTAGAGGTGTGGCAATAAATCTGTAAGAGTATAAAAGAAGAGAAAATGAAGAGCTTAGCCCTCAAATTAAGATTCTACCAAAAGACTGGTCATTTATTTGTATTATTGCTGACTTTGCCTGGATCAAACATCTGTATAGCAGAAGTGTAGAGAAAGAAACATTTCAGGACTTGCACAAAGGCAGTAGCTTAAAAGGGGGAAAAAACATTAAAACACTAGACAAAAATTTGAAATGCAGTTTGTAGCAATCAAACCATGTTTCTATGCAAGTCTAGGAATTAAAATAAAGTTACATTACCTCTTGCATTTTCACTCTCATGACTCCCAATAATTAAGATAAATAAATGTTCTATTCCCAGAAAGTTACATTTGATGACATGGACTTAAATGCAACTAGTTGGGTATTTTACCTAGTCCAAATTCTGTGTGATTCTGACATTTTTAAGTGGCAAGTTTCTTTCCTACAATTTTGTCAATGACTCTGAACTTTTAAGTTTTGCCTGCAGGTTAGGATCTATTATGTTTAAAGACAGAAGGCTTAGTTGGGAATAAACATTCAGTCATTTAGTTCAGTTTCTTACTCACACCTCTGGGATTAGCAAAATTTGACAGGAAAACTCACAAGACTATTTGCTAAGATTTACATGCCATCAAATTTCCAAGCCAAAATTTCCTTGGAAATGGCCCTAATACTGTCAACTAAAAATTGAAAATGCAGCAACATGTAAAAACAAACTAAAACATCCTTGAAAATACTAAAGCAAGGCAAGATTTAAAAACTTTCAAACAAAGGTTTAAGTTGATTTGTAATAATTCCAACTACTTCAGCCATTTTTTGGATGAATTAGGTGACAAAATTTGCAAAATAACTGTCCACTTATAAAAAAAGTCTGGAATTTTCCAATTAAGAAATTTATTCTGTAAAACGTGTATCTCTGGGACTGGCAAAATCTTATCTGATGCCTCATAAATCAAGGAAGAACCAGTCTAAATTGACAGTATCACCTTAATGATGTTTAATTAATTGTTGCCCCCCCCAGAAAGATAGTTTTCAGGAATCATAAGCAAAAATGAAAAACATGTAAGGTGAAACAAAAATAATATGCAAAAGATTTATATCTAAGTTCACTGTGTGATAACATGAGACAGGCATACTGTACCCAGTTCTGAGCTGCTGGCATAAGAAAACCTATGTGTATTTTAAAGTTCATAGGATCACAGATTTAGAACTAAAAATGACACCTAAACAACAGCTACCAAACACCATCAAGTCCAATCTCCTCATTTTAAAGAGGAAACTGAAACTCAACTGACTAGCCCAAGGTCACGCAGGTAGTGAGCAGCCAGGCTTTGATTTGAACCCTGGTTCTTTGGCTCCAATTTCAGTACTCTTTCCACCATACGATGGAGTCCAAGCCTCTCATTTTGCAGATAAGACTAAGGGCCAGAGAAGTTAATTGACTTGCTCAAGTTCATACAGGTGGTAAATAGCAGAGTTGGGATTTGAATCCTCCAATTGCTCTTTTCTAGTGACCATCTTGCTAATGAAACCACAGGTCCTCTTAGCCCAAAGAAAATTACGGGGTTAGACCAAAATAATAATAAAAGGCAATTTTCTTCTTGTTCAGTGAATATACCCAGAGTTAAGAACTGAAAATATCATTCTTATAATGAAAGGAATGGAAAAAATATACCAATATAACGTTCTATTTCAGTTCTTTCTATCATCAACATACATTAGGAACTAAAAAAAAAAACCGTACAAAAATAAAATGTGGTTTTGGAGGTCATTTTGTAATTAAGAATGATATAACTATATCACAAATTCTATAATATATTTATATGGATATGTATTCACATTTTACTAAATTAATTCATTAATGAGTTATTTATTAAGTCTCTACTATGTGCCAAGCTCTTTATTAGGTGCTAGTATAGTTCATTTAAAATTTAAAGCAAGAAGAAACCAGCCCTTGCTCTCAAAAACATACATTCTATTGGGAGACATAACACTAAGTAGGTGCAAAATTGTAATGGTAATGGCAATTTAAAGATCTTCTCGGCCCCTTAATAGGCCTATGGGAATTTGAAGACCTTCCCTGATTTGAAGATTTCCCTTGCCGTCTAATAGGCTGAATGTAGTCACATGGAGCCTGTGGCAGAAGGAGTCTGCTGAAGGGTGGAGCAGAGCTCACAGGAAGCAGGGAGTCAAAGCAGCTAGATGATGGGAGAGAGAGAGGACACACCCAGAGAGACAGCTAGACTTGCTTTGGTTGGTTTGGGTTGGTTTGTGGGAAGGTTAAAGGATGTTATGGCTCTCTGTGTTGTTATGGTGTATTAATGTCTTTGCTACTATGATGGATTCGGCTTTCTGATTTGGTGATTGAGTTTTATGGTGTTTGAATAATGTTTTCTTCTTGGAGAATCTTCTATATGGAGAGTCTATTATATTTTGTAACTGAGCACTATTATGGAATATTTACAATTGTTGGTGCTACAAAAATCTAAACAAATTAAATGTGATGTAATGGGGGACAGGGTTATTAGGAAGGGCCTGAGAGTGCTTGGACCAAGCTTTCCAAGGAGCTTAGGCATATAGACAGAGGTAGAGAAGAAAGGCATTCCAGGAAGGGGGTCAGGGTGCAAAAGTGGGGAGCCAGGAGATGAAAATGGAGGGTAGATTGTGTGATCTGAACAATCAATCAACCAAATGATCAGTATTTATTGAGCATCAATTATGTGTAAGGCACTAATTATGCTGGATATAAGTACAAAGAAAGAAATAACTCCTGCTGCAAGGAGATTCCATTCTAATGGGGAGATAAGTACATATATAATTATATGCAGAATAAATATAAAGAAAATAAATACAAACTAGTTAAAAGTAAAGAAATTTGAAAGGGAGGTAACTAGTGGTGGAGGAAAAGGGGAATCAAGAAAGTCTTTTTCATATAAATGATGGCTTGAGTTGTCTGTTGAAAGAGAAAGGGATGCTGTCAGATAGACTTTAAGATGGTGGGAACTCCAGACATGGTGAATAACTAGTGTAAAAAGAGGAGATGAAGTATCCTGTATAAGTAATGGGGAGGTAAGTTTGCCTGGACTGGAGAATGTGGGAGGGGGAATAAATTCCAAGGAGACTGGAAAAATTGGTTGGGGCCAGGCTGCGTAGGATTTTTGAAGGCTCAACATAGGCATTTATATTTTATCCTAGAGGCAGAAAGGTATCACTGGAAAGGAAAATCATTTTTGTTTGGTGTGTAGGATGAATCGTAATGAGGAGAGATGTGGGACAGGGAGACTGATTAGGAGGCTATTGCAATAACCTCGGTGAGAAGTGATGAGACCCTGAGTAAGACTGGTAGCTGTGTGAGTAGAGAGAAGGGGTAAGATCTGAAAAGCATTGCAGAGGTAAAAACAGCAAGATTTAGCAACTTGTGAGAGGGAATATGAAAAGCATTAATAGATACAAAGTGTAGAAAGATAGCCTAGACACAGTCAGTTAATAGTCAAAAACTTTAGTCAAGAGCTTTCTATATTCCAGACACTATGTGAAGGGCTTCAAATGCCAAACAGAGATGTTTGTATTTGATTCTAGAAGCAAAAGGAACCTATTGAATCTTCTTGAGAAGAATACTGAACTGGTCAGAGCAATACTTTAAGAAAATCATTTTGTGTAATAGGTTTTGCCTTTCTTTCCTTCTAATTTGGGCAGGAGTGAGGAGTGAAGAGACGGTGAGGAAATGAATTCAGAACTGAAAAAAATAGAAAAAGCATCTGTGACTTAGATAGATAAAAAGAAAAATTTTGGCAGCCTATATAAAGTATGAAAAGGCAAGTTACATAGGTACAAATAATAGAACACAAATACAATAAAGTTAGAAATTAAGATTTGTGTAGTTATCTTTCATGATTCCTTTTTAAAAATGTGTTTGTGGGGGAAGAGCCAAGCAGTAGAGAAAAGGCAGGGATTTGCTTGAGCTCTCCCAAATTCTACTACAAACAACTTTAATGCCTCAAAACTAATTCTTGAGTAGCAGAACCCACAAAAGGATGGGGTGAAACAATTTTTCAGTCCAAGACAACTTAGAAGGTCAGCAGGAAAGGTCTGTCTTACCAGTGTAAGAGTAGAGCTCAGTACAGCACAGAAAATGCCCTGGTAAGATAACAAAAGGCCACACTTCAGCGAGATAACAGCAGGCCTTGGGGGCAACTGAATTGGCAGTAGAGTCTTCTAGAATTCTCAGTCCACAGACAACAAGGGGTGAGACAAGTGGTGAGAAGGAGATGACAGGGGTTCCTTTGCTGGCACTGGGTGTAGGATTCTGTTTCATTGCCCATACTTGATCCAGATCATAATCCTAGGCACAGTCCCAGGGGAGGAGGAGCACTAACACACCAGAGCTTACAGCCACAGGGAAGTGGGGACCCTGGGGACAGTTACAGGGTAGAAAAGAGTGCTTGTGGTCACTCATAGACTAGATCACAGACCAGGAGAGTAGTGACCACACCTCTCCTTAGATCATATATATTTGGAAGAACTAGCTCATAAAACAGCTGCATAAAAAAACCTGAAGTTTGAGATAATGCCTCCTCTATCCCAGGAGTTGAGTCTAGCTTTAACATAAAGTTAAAAGTCAGTAAATAGGCTGCAAAATGAGCAAAATGAAAAACAAAAAAGAATCTGACCATAAAAAGTTATTATGGTAACAAGGAAGATCAAGACAAGCTCAGAAAAAGACAACAATGTCAAAACTGCTACACCCAAAACCAAAAAAAAAAAAAAAATGAATTGAACTTAAGGTCCAAAAGGAATTCCTGGAAGAGTTCAAAAAGGATTTAAAAAATGAAATAAGAGACAAAGAGGAAAAACCTGGGAAAAGAAATGGCACTGATTCAAGAAACAAGAAAAAAAGGCAACAGCTTGGTAAAGAAGCACAAAAAATACTGAAGAAAATAACATCTTAAGAAATAGAATAGTCCTAATGGTAAAAGAGGCACAAAAATTCATTGAAGAGAACTCCTTAAAAAACAGATTTGACTAAAAGGAAAAAGAAGTACAAAATCTCATTGAAGAAAATAATTCCTTAAAAATTAGAATTAAAGGGGTGGCTAGGCACAGTGAATAGAGCCCTGGAGTCAGGAGAACCTGAATTCAAGTCTGGCCTCAGACACTTAACACACACACACACACACACACACACACACACACACACAAACTAGCCATGCAACCATGGGCAAGTCACTTAACCCCAATTGCCCTACCTTCCCCCACTCCAAAAAGCAAAAAAAAAATTTAGAATTAGGCAAATGGAAGCTAATGACTCTGCAAGACATCAAGAAACAAAACAAAATTGAAAAAATGGAAAAAAACAGAGGAAAATTTAAATATCTCATTGGAAAAACAATTGACCTGGAAAATAGATCCAGGAGTGATAATTTAAGAATTATTGGACTATCTTAAAGCCATGATCAAAGAAAAAACCTAGACATAATCCTTCAAGAAATGATCCAGGAAAACCACCCTGATATTCTAGAACCAGAGGGTATAATAGAAATTGAAAGAATTCACTGATCACCCTCTGAAAGATCCCCAAATAAAAACTCCCAGAAATATTATTGCCAAACTCCAGAGCTCCCAGGTCACAGAGAAAATATTGCAAGCATCCAAAAAGAAACAATTCAAATATTATGGAGCCAACAGTCAGGATAACAAAAGATTTGGCAGCTTCTACCTTAAAGGATCAGAGGGCTTGGGATACGATATTTTGGAGGGCAAAGGAGCCAGAATTATAACCAAGAATCACCTACCTAACAAAAATTAGTATAAGCCTTTGGCGAGGAAGTGGAATGGTCTTTTAATAAAATAGAGGATTTTAAAGCATTCCTGATAAAAAGACCAGAGCTGAATAGAAAATATGAATTTCAAATACAATATTTAAGAGAAGCATTAAAATGTAGACAGAAAAGAGAATTCATAAGGGTTTCATTAAGTTAAAGTGTTTACATTTCTACATGAGAAGATGATCCTTGTTAACTCCTAAGAACTTTCTCATTATTATGGCAGTCAAAAGGAGTGTACATATAGAAAGATAGCACAGGTGTGAATATGATGGGATGATATCTAAAAAAAATAAATTTGAGGGTTGAGAAAGAGGAATGCACTAGGAGAAAGGGGAAGAGAGAGGTAGAATAGGGTAAATTATCTGATGTAAAAGAGGTGTGAAAGACCTTTTACAGTGGAGAGATAAGGGAAATGGGAAATGGTAGTGCTTGAACCTTGCCTTCATTGGAATTGGCTCAAAGACAGAATAACATACACACTCACTTGGGCATAGAAATCTATCTTACCCTACGGGAAAGTTAGAAGGGAAGGGAAAAAGAGAAGTGAGGAGTGGGGCTTGGAGGGGACGGTAATCAGAAGCAAAATACTTTTAAGGAGGCACAGAGTGAAAGGAGAGAGAAAAAGATAAACGGGGAGGAAAATAGGATGGAGGGAAATAACAACTAATAATCATAACTTGGAAGAAAATTTTGTATCATCTCTCTTTATGAGGCCTCATTTTTCAAATATATAGAAAACTTAGGCAAATTTATAAGAATACAAGTCATTCCCCAATTGGTAACTGGTCAAAGTATATGAACATGCAGTTTTCAGGTGAATTAATCAAAGCTATCTCTAGCTATATTAAAAAATGCTCTAAATCACTATTAACTAGATAACTACAAATTAAAACAACTCTGAGGTACCACTCCATACTTATCAGATTAGCTAATATAACAGAAAAGCAAAGTGACAAATGTTGGAGAGGATGTGGGAAAATTGAGACATTAATTGTGAAGTGATTCAACCATTCTAGAGAGTAATTTGGAACTATGCCCAAATGATTATAAAACCATTAATATCCTTTGACCCAGTAATACCACTGCTACTGTCTATTTCCCAAAAAGATAAGAAACAAAAAGGAAAATTATCTACAAGTACACAAATATTTATAGCAGCTTTTTTAGTGGTGGTAAAGAATTGGAAATTAAAGAGATTCCCATTAATTGGAGAATGGCTGAACAAGTTGTCATATTATGATTGTGATGGAATACTATTGTACTATAAGAAATGACAAGTAGAATACTCTCAGAAATATCTAGAGAAACTTACATGAACTGATACAAAGTAAAAGGAAAAGAACCAGGAGAACATTATACAAACATTATACAAATACATATATATATATATATATATCATATAATGATTGATTATGAAATACTTAGCTATTCTCAGCAATACAGTGTTATAAAACAATTTCAAAGGACTTAACAATGAAAAATGCTATCCACTCCCAGAGGAAGAACTAAAGGAGTCTGAATGCAAATTGAAGCATACTTTTTTAAGCTTTATTTTTCTTGTTTTATCTTTTTGGTCTGTGTTTTCTTTTACAATATGACAAATATGGAAATTATATTTCTCAGTACTGCACATGTGTAATCTCCATCAAATTGCTTGTCATCTCAATTGAAGAGGAAGGAGAGGAAAGGAGGTGGGGAGAGAATTTGGGACTCAATTTTTTTTAAATCAATGTTAAAAGTTGTTTTACATATAATCAGGAAAAAGTAATAAATAGTTGATTGTTTCAAGGATTTTCTTGGAGATAAGAATCCAGAGCTTTCTTTAAATGCTTCCATGGAGGGAGAAATAAAAGGGGGGAAGGGGAAGGATACTATTGAATTGTGGGAGTCTTCACTCTACCACACCCACAAAAATCTATATGTATATATTGTGCATATATGTATATGCATGTACAAGTATGTGTGTATGTATATACATAATTCACATCTTAACCTTCTATTATATACATACACGTTTGTATTCACACGCACATATATATACACATGTGTATGCATATAATAGGAGGTTCAAAAGTATGGTGTGTATGTGTGTGGGGGGGTGTGTATGTGTGTGTGTGTGTGTGTGTGTGTGTATTTAAGGTCTAGATCTTTTAAAGCAAATTTCCTAGAAAAAAAGTCTTCTTATACTTTGAAAACTATGAAATACACAAATCTCCTTTCAGTCCCATCCTGCAAAGCAATTCAGAAGCTGCTTCTGTAGAACTGAGTCCCAAAAACTTTTTTTTGAGAACACAGACCCTCTTTTTAAACAATGAATCCTTTGAATTAGATAAAGATTAGCTTTTTGACAATGAAGAACAAACAAGTATTAAAGACAAAGAGATTGCTGGCTACCCTCCTTTTTCCTTTCATGGAAATGATATACAACTAACAAAAGGTAAAGCAGTTCTTCCACATATGTTTGCTTGGGTTTATATTTTAACATGGGTTAATTTATTTATTTTGTGGACCCTTGAACTTATGTACCTCTTAAATCACCCTCAAACCAGGACATATTGGACAGTTAGATGAATAAAGTACTATACTTGGGATCAAGAGGACCTTACTCAGACACTTACTAACTGTGTGAATCTGGGCAAGTCATTTAAACTCTGTCTGCCTCAGTTTCCTCATCTTTAACATTGGAGTAAAAACAGCATTTATCTCTCAGGGGTGTTGTGAAGAGAACATTAATCTTAAAGAGCTATAAAATTCTTGTTACTAAAGTGGTTCTGATAAGGCACAGAAGTGTCAGGGCATACTGATTGGAATGCTAACCCTAGACCAGAAGTCCTTAAAATTTGTAACTGAAAGTGGAGGGAAAATGGTCTTAAATACACACGCCTTTTTAATCACTTTGTCTCCCTTCCCAATTTCTGTCTCCAGGTTCCTGATAATCTAAGAGGGGTCCTATTTTCAGTTCTGAAACTGAATGGCTGCTGAGCCAGAAGACAGAATCTGGGACAGAATGGGGCTATCATTGGAGAAAACACTAATGATCCAAGTACTCTAGAACATCTGTTTACTTTATATAAAGAAAAAGGGTTATATAAATTCAAACTAAAACAGAAAAATGAGGCTCTATTTCAATATAGTTACATGTAGCAAATAAGATTAAACTGATTTAAACAAGAATAAATGGTAAAATGCTTGAAAAAATATAAACTAATAGTGATATGTTTTTCCCACAATTATATATATATACATATATATATATATATATATATATATATATATACACACACACATCCCATATAAAATTTCCCTTCCTTTGCCATAAAATGAATAGAATATAAAATCAGATTTTATGGACAAAATGCCATTTGATTTGAGTAGCTAGGAGGAAAAATGGATAGAGCACTGCACTTATAGTAAGGAAAGCCTGAGTTCAAATCATGCCTCAAGTATTTAATAACTGTGCGATCTGCAAGTTATTTAACCTCCCTTAGCCTCAGTTTCCTCATCTATAAAATGGAGGTAATAATAGCACCTACTTCACAGCATTGTTGTATCAAATGCTATAAAATGTAAGGTGCTTTGCAAATCTTAAAGAACTATATAAATGCTAATTATTATCATTATTATTTCAAACTTTTGCCAGTTTTTCCTTCTTGCTAAAGTTATATACTGATACAATTTTAATTCATAAACTTTCCTAACATTGCTCTTTCGTAAAATTAATGATTACCTTTTATAGACAAAGAAAATAAATGGATGGAAGAAACAAAACACACTCACATGCAACTTACCTTTCAAAAAGGTATCTGATGATCAATAAGAGGAAGGCACAGGGAATTGTTATATATAAATGAGAAGGCTTTACAAAGACAAGTCCATCATGATCTTCAAGATCTGACCATTTTATCGTGGGAGGAAGCCATAATTCTTCCAACCAGAACAAGTCTGTAATTGTTTGAAGCATTCTAAGGAAAGAGAAAAAGAATAAGAAGTTAATACCATAAGAAAAAAGAAGTTCATAACAAACATTGTTCTCTAGATATAACTCCCCTCTTACACTGATAGATCTAAGTTGATATTATCAACTAGACTGAAATTTTATGAACTCATGATTTCAATGGTATAGAGAACTCCGGGATAAAGAAATTATCTCTGCAGGTTAGTACTTTTTTTTGGTAAGTTATTGTCTCAGAGAGTTAAAAGTGACTTCACCAGAGTCACACCATGAGGCTTGAACTCACACATACTGGTTTGTAGGGCAGCTCTCTATCCACTACACCATGCTGTCTGTCACATATTACCCATTAAGCTTACATGATACACTTATAGTTCAAATAACTCCCATTTATCTAGTATTTTAAAGTTTATAAAACTGTTTCCTCACAACAAGCCTATGAGATAAGTAAACACTGGTGACCTTCTACTTTGGAAAATGACCTTGGATCAAGAATACTCTTAAGTCACATCAGAACTCCACTAGACACCAAGAGAAAGATCGTCAAGCTTCTTACACATAGAGAATATGCCTCAATATGTTATTGGCTCCTGTGTGCTTATCTTGATCAATCAATTCTATATTTCTACCCATGAGCTCCAGTAGGGATAGGACTGGGTCAATTACAGAAAATATGTGAGTGTTTTTACTATTATATTAAAAAATGACCAAATATCATACATATAGGTATAAAAATTGTACTTTCCCTCTAGAAATGAAACTCCAGGTGGGATAGAAAATTATAATCAAAATCAGTCTTTTTTACATGGGTGTATTTGGGAGTCAATAGGTAGAATTTTTACTCAGCTAATGGCATCAAAAATAAATAGCTCATATTGATTATGTTAATTATAAGTATGTATGTGTGTGTCTGTATTCATTTAAAAAAAAACACTCTATGTTCAAAAACACTACTCACAGTAGGCACTGTGAAACATTAACTCACCCATTTAATTTTTAATGCCAAGAAAGCATCATTAAGAAATAACCCATTTTTTCTTCTGAAAACATGTAAATAAAGGAACAATTATTTCTGGTCAGAGTCCTTTCACATAAGATTTCAGCCTAAAGCAAAACATTTTACTGGAAGCCATAAACTGCTGGAAGTCCAGGTTTATGACAAAACTGCTCACAGACCTTGAAGTCCAATGGCTCTAGCAGGCGCCATTATAATGAACTCCTGAAAACTAAAGTTTGTGTCGAATATAAAGCCTTACTTTAAAAACAGTCTATGAAGATACCCTATACGTTACCATACTAAATAGCTATTTTTGTTTTGCAGGCAGACTATGAATAGAAATATGAAAGTCACTGCAATTTTAACACACAACAAAAGACATAGAAGATGGCATAAAAAACTCAGAAATTCTTTGTAATCTCTTTCTCAAATGCTTTTCAAATTGCTTCAGAAAAAAAACCTCTTCCTTCCCCATCTACTACCAAATTTCAACAAGAAACTTCTTCAATATCCCTTATCGCACTACTTTTCCCAACCTTCATCTATCCTCTACTTCCATATATTCTCTATCTCATAAGACTGATTTACTTTTAAAGCATAAATGACTACAGTTCAGCTCATAACTGGGGCAACATCTTGATAAAAGAACAAATCTTGAGGAAAAACCTAAACCACCACTTCTCTTAGAGATCATGACAATACCCTGAGAATAAAGATGCTGAATATATAACTTAAAGTTAAAATCCTCTCTCCACTAATTGTAGAGAGGTAACCTAGCCTGCCTCTTTCCTCCTAGCCTCCTTTGACCTCCCCACCATGTCCTGTCTCTCTCAAGTGGAGAATGAGTAACATAATTACAGAATCTCAAAGTTGGTAGGGATCTCAAAAAAAAAAAATCTGTTCCAAAATGGTGCCGAAACAGGAATGCCATCTGCAATATAACACAAGTGTTCATTCAGCTTTTGCTTAAAGATCTCTAGCATAGGATAACTCTTGCCAGTGCAATCTGTTGTACTTCAGTATGGTGATAATGGTTAGGAAAATTTTTGTTACATGAAGTCTAAATCTGCTTTACTGAAACTTCCATCACCTTATACCTAGTTCATCCCATTGAAGAAGGTTAAACTGTAAGAGCAAAGAAAGTGGAATTGGGACATGTATGTTCCCTCCCTCGTTTTTCTTTCCATTAGTGTCATTAGTGAGGAAACAGGCTGCTATGCTTGGTGTAACAGCTCCTTTGCCAGTTTTAGCACTCCAGATCTTTTATTTGTTGTCCTCTACAGGTCCTGTCACCCCTTCATCCTTGGTTGGATAAATGATTCTGCTACTCCTAAGTAAAATGAGAGAGGTAGGCTAACTGATCCTCTAAAGTCTCCTCCAACTTCCAACATCTAAACCAATTCAGCTCCCTGAACCCTAAGTTTAGCTGAGGAGTTTCTTCTGAGAATTCCCCTTCAAAACATAAATCATGTCAAAAACAACTTCATTTTATTTCCCAGGAGTGGGAAGAAGTGGGAAGGAAGACTGCTTTGGCAAATAAGGAGACTACCGGTAGCATTCTACCATTTCCTTCTCTCTACATGTCTTTCTCTCTACTTCCTTCCTTCTCCCTCCCTCTTCCTACTCCCACACCTATGCTTCAGGCTTGCCAGTGGCACCAGGTGACATTGTTTAGGTCTGCTGGGATGCTAAGTGCCAAAGAGGTGACTGATCCCCAGGAAAGCCTTAGAAGAAGGCAAGGTTGTTATCAAGATGTGGAACTTATATTGGAAACAAGATCTTCAAGGAACTTTGTGCCAATTGTTTATGTGCCACAATACTTCAGCAATGTCTATCTAGAGAGATAAGCAACTTATAAATACCAAGATATAGAGATACACACATCTTTAAAAGTCCCACAAAAGTTACTGCAATGGAGTAAACCTAAGAGTTCACTGTGGTTCTAACTCAATGACCTCAGTTGTTCCATCTACCTGCTAAGTCGTAAACAATTCACTATTTGTGACGCAGCCCACAGGAACCTCTTAGACTTACAAGTTAAAATCATCACCATTCTCTCATTTTCATTCTTACAGACCAACTCTAAGGTTTTTGTTTTGGTTTGGTTTCTGGCTATAAAATCACCTATCAACATAATTCACAAACCTATTTAGTATTTTCTTTGCTGTGAACACATTTTTATTTCCTTCCTTTCCAATTCCCCTCTGCCTAATTTTTTTTTTATCTCCAGTTAAAGTTTTTTCCCATTATGGTGCCTAAGTACTATACTATGACTGCACCTGCTTTTTTGAAGAGAAACAATTAAGTAAAAATAGCTTATCTCCAGTTAATTTATGCTTCCTTTGAGGAAGCAGTGATTGTGATAGTGGCATCACAGACACAGCTGTGTTTGGCCACCTGCTAATGCTAGGGAATGGTTAAGCCCAACTTTCTCTACTTTCATCTGCTATTAGCTTGCAGAGAGAAAACCTAGCCAGCATGGATTTTTATGACTCATTACTTTCTGACTCAATGGATACAAAATTTTTAAAAGTTGATGAAGTCAAAGGTTGAAGGCCTATAACCACTTTTAAATATGAACTTAAAAGCTAAGATTGAAAAAGTGAGACTATTTGGGTTGAGAATTTATTAGCAATTGGAAATAATGCTTTTTTCTAAGGTAATAAAAATAAGAAACTTGAGTTTTCAGTGAAGAATTTTAGACCAGACTGGAATTATAGTGAACTACAGCTTACACTGTCCACAGAATAGTCTAATCACTGGCTTATTTTCATATGTACTAAGGAAAATATCCTCTGAGAGGAGGTACTGAGATGAAGTAGACTGAAAAAACAAGTGGAGTCAGGTATAATTGGCCAAGCTGAAGATAATAAAAAAGAAAGAAAGGAACTCTTGCATTCATATACTCTTTTTTTCAATGTTCACATTACCTAATCAGTTGGAAGGCATGAGAAAACTGGGGAGGTTGCGGGATCTGACTACTTCCTCTATAAAAATGACTATGGAATAGGCGAGATAGTGTTCTTAGGTTCAGAGCTACTGGGATTTTTTAACAATGTAAAGGTTCACTCTGAAACAAGGCAAGGGAAATTAATATCTTATTGAAAGGAAAGATACTATATGACTCTGAAGAGCTAATTTATAACGGGCCAAAACAGTTTTGTTTTACTAAATCTCAGTGAAAACTTACTAAATCTATTTGACTGTCTTCAGGACTGACTTTAACAATTCAACTAAATAGCAGTGTTCATTAATTTAATACAAAACATGAGGATGAATATTATCATCTATTTGTTGTACATGAACAATTTGAAGTCCTATGCTAAATCTAAATCCAATTTGACAAGCACTTAACATTCCTTTGGTTATTCAGTTTGGTGTAGATAACTCAATATGAATGAGAAAGATCAACTTACTATGAGGGAATGGTTATCCTATCAATGGAGATCAAATCATTGAAGGCATAGTGAAAAAAGCAGGCTATAAATATCTGGATTTCCTAAAACTTTAAGAAACAAACTACAGAATAATTTTTAAAAGA
This sequence comes from Petaurus breviceps papuanus, assembly GCF_028583685.1. NCBI lineage: Eukaryota > Metazoa > Chordata > Mammalia > Diprotodontia > Petauridae > Petaurus > Petaurus breviceps. Next base: position 50,402,076 of record NW_027186296.1, on the reverse strand, counting down.
TTAAGAAAAACATTGCTTCATGCATAGCTAAGATATAAACTTACAGATATAAGACAAAGACCATAATGATTTTGTAGTACTATCTTAAAGACTTTTGTACTTCCCAAGCCTTGCCAAGGGCCTATACATACACTATAATCTCAAAAGATTCCTTGAAAAAAATGTTAACAATAGAGATAATACAGTTTGAGAAACCCCTTAATACAAATATCGAGTAAGATATGAAGGAAAGATATAAATATCTGTCAAAAAGTATTTGTCACTGCCACAGAGGATGTTCAGTACAGAGTTCAAGTGAAAGAATAGTTAGGTCTTCCAGATGCTTCTGTTACTGCATGCCATGCTGACTGAATCAAGCCCCAGGATCTTGTAGAGCCTCCTAAATGAGATTTCTAATCATTCAGAAGCACTATCAAACTATCCACACAGAAAAAAGTAAATAAATGAAGAATGCTTATTGTCCAAACAGGCAGTCAGGTCGATAGCCCATAAAGTGGGTCCATCAAGACATATATGTTGGACAGATATTATAGATGACAATTAGCTGGGCTCAGAATTGACTAGAAGAAAGACAGCAAGCTGGACTTTTTCCAGAAATTATAGAATTTTGAATGCCCTCAATCTTCACCTTAAAACAAAGGCCTATTTATACAATTACCAAAATTCTTCACAAAATGCTGTAAGACTGCAAGGCATGGAATAACAAAATTTCTGTGATATTAAAGTTGTAGGTCACCCTAAGGAATAAGGAGGGATACAAGGTAGCTGGGCATGAACATATGAGAAGACATGAAGAATTATCCAGAAGTGGCATTAGGATATTATCAAGAAATATATGACCAAAGGTAATTTCTGGGGGACCGGAGCCAAGATGGCAAGGTAGAGGAAGCAGTCAGCCAAGTTCTTCTAATCTGACCCCCCAAACAACTTTAAAATAAAGCATCCAATCGAATTCTGAGTGGCAGAGTCAACCAAAGGTCAGGGTGAGACATCTTCAAGCCCAAAATGACTCAGATCAGAAGAGATTTGTGACACGAGGTGGAGGCTGGCCCAGAGCCCAAGAGGATGTACCAGCAGTGGTGGGACCAGGGGTTGGCAACAGAAGCAGCAGAAGCTTCAGCAGCTCTCAGGCCAGAAATGGTAAAGGGGACCTGGAAACTGGTCAGAAAGAGGTTACAGGGGACCCCCATGCTAGCCCTTGGTGCAGGAGCAGATGCTTTTTGGTGACTCCATTGCCTATACCCACTTCCTGATCACAGTTCAAGGGCGAAGAAGAGCACTTTCATTCAAGAGGGAGCAGGGGCTCTGAGGACCAGTATCACTTCCAGTCACAAGGGATCAGAGACTGAGCAACAGTATCTCTTGTGGTACCAATGAAACAGGAGCTCTGAGGAGCAGTATCACTACTGGTTTCAAAAGAACAGGGGCCCTGAGGAGCAGCATCACTTCCTGTCCCAAGGGATCAGGGGCCCTGAGGAGCAGCATCACTTC
>NW_027186296.1:50391491-50400575 GCF_028583685.1 Petaurus breviceps papuanus | reverse complement strand
CTGTCCCAAGGGATCAGGGGCCCTGAGGAGCAGCATAACTCCCTGTCTCAAGGGATCAGGGGCCCCGAGGAGCAGCATCACTTCCTGTCAAAAGGGAACAGGGGCCCTGAGGAGCAGCATCACTTCCTGTCCCAAGGCAACAGGGGCCCTGAGGAGCAGCATCACTTCCAGTGCCAAGGGAACAGGGGCCCTGAGAAGCAGCATCACTTCCAGTGCCAAGGGAACCAGAGCTCTGAAGAGCAATAAGGGACCTTTCTTGGGTAAAGACCAGGAAAGCAGTGACCAGATCTCTCCCCAGATCACACCCTATTGGAAAAACCAAAAAGTTCCAAACCCCCAGGTCTAGCTCTGAAAACAGCACTGCAAAATAGCCTAAAGCTTGAGAGTGTGCACCTACTCTTCTCTACTCATCAACCCCAGGAACAGAGTCCAACTTTAACATAGAATTCAAAGTAAAAAAAAAAAATAGGCTGGAAAAATGAGCAAACACTGAAAACAGAACCTGATCACAGAGAGTTCTCACTTCACATAAATGAACTGTTCTGGGGACCTCCTTTCCCCTCAGGGAGCTTGCAGACTCCTCTCTTCCTGGGTTCTACACCTGGCAGCCCAGCTTCTACTATGGTGACACTGAAGATCAAGACACAAACTTAGAAGAAGATAACAATGTTAAAACAGCTACAAGCAAAGCCTCAAAGAAAAAATGTTGAATTGGATGCAAGTTCAGTAAGAATTCCTAGAAGAACTAAAATTAATTTTCAAAATCAGAGTGTTAGAGTAAAAATTGGGTAAAGACATAAGAGCAAGAGAAGAAAATTCTGAAAAAGCAAACAATTAACAGATTGGTCAAAGAGGCACAAAAAAATACTAATGAAAAAATACCTTAAAAAAACAGAATCAAATAAATAGAAAAATAGGTGTAAAACTTCACTAATAAAACCAATTCCTTAAAAAACTATATTGGTCAAATGGAAAAAGAGGTACAAAAGCTCACTGAAGAAAATAATTCTTTAAAAATTAGAATTGAATAAGTGGAAGCTAAGGACATGAGATATCCAAAAAAAAAAAAGTCAAAATAATTTTTTTAAAGAAGAAAAAATAAGGAAAATTCTCATTGAAGAACAACTGACCTGGAAAATAGATTGAAATTTATTATTTAAATAGGCTGCAAAATGAGTTTATTGGTCTAACTGAAAGCCATGATCAAAGAAAGAGTCTAGACATCATATTTCAAGAAATTCTCAAGGAAAACTGCCAATATCCTAGAACCAGAGGGTAAAATAGAAATTGAAAGAGTCCACAAATCAACACCTGAAAGATATCCCAAAATGAAAATACCCAAGAATATTATAGCCAAATTCCAGAGCTCCCAGGCTGAAGAGAAAAATACTCAAGCAGCCAGAAAGATACCATTTAAATATCATGGAGCCATAGTCAGAATAACACGAGATTTAACAGGTAAAAATTAAAGGAATAGAGAGCTTGGAATTTATATTTGGAAAGGCAAAAGATCTAAGATTATAACTAAGAATAACCTACCAGCAAAACTGAGTATAATCATTTTGGGGGAAAAGTAGATATTTAATGAAATAGAGGACTTTCAAGCATAATTTATGAAAAGACCAGAGCTGATAAGAAAATTTGATTTTCAAGTAGAAGATACAAGAGAAACATAAAAAGGTAAACATGAAAGAGAAATCCTGAGAGATTCAATAAGATTAAACTGTATATTTTCTTATATGGGAAGATGATACATATAAATCCTAAGACCTCTATCATTATTAAGGCAATTAGAAGGAGTCTACATAGAAGGCATGGGAGTGAGTTGATTGTGTTGGGATCATCTTAAAAAAGGAAAGATGACAAAGACAAATGAACTGAGAGAAGGGGAAAAGAGGAAAAGTATAGGGAAAATTAGCTCACATAAAAAAGGTACACAAGGAAAAACTTTTACAGAAAAAGGGAATATGATGGGGTGGAGGGTAATACTTTAACCTTACCCTTGTCTGAATTAGTTCAAAGAAGGAAAAATATCTATGCACACTCAATTGGGTATAGAAATCTATCTTACCCAACAGGAAAATAGAAGGCTAAAGAAATAAGAGAAAACAGGGGTGATAAAAAGGTGGGCAGATAAAGGAAGGTAGTGATCAGAACTAAAACACTTTAGAGGAGAAACAGGATAAAAAGAGAGAAGGAGAAGGATAAAGAGAAGAAAACAAAATGGAGGGAAATGCACGCTCATTAATCATAATTGTGAATGTGAATGGGATGAATTCACCCATAAAATGGAAGTGTATAGCAGAATGGATTAGAAACTAGAATCCAACAATATGTTATTTATAAGAAACTCACTAGAAACACACAAAAAGTTAAAATAAGTGGCTGGACCAGAATCTATTATGCTTTAGCTGAAGTAAAAAAGGGAAGGGTCATAGTCACAATCATAGACAAAGCAAAAGCAAAAATAGACCTAAGTAAAAGAGATAAAAAGGAAAACTACATCTTGCTAAAAGGTATGAAAGACAATGAAGTAATATCAATACTAAAAATATATGCACCAAATGGCATAGCATCCAAATTTTATGTTAAATTCAAAGTTAAATGAGTTACAGGAGGAAATAGACAGTAAAACTATACTATTGAGGGACTTCAAGTTAGACCTTAGAAGCAGAAAAGCAGCAATATTAAATGTTTCTTTTCTTTGCAATATGGCTAATATGAAAATATGTTTTGCATGACTTTACATGTATAATTGATATATTGCTTGCCTTCCCAAGGGGCAAAGGAGATACGAGAAGAAAAGAATTTGGAACTCAGAAAATGTCATGAATTAAAAAAATTTAGATGCAATTGTGAAACATTTAATGAAATAAGTAGAAATATATTTTTAGAGGCAGCCAGGTAGCACAGTGAGTAAGAGCACCAGCCCCAGAGTCAGGATGACCTGGGATCGAATCCAGGCTCAGACACTTAGCACCCACCCAGAAACACCTGGCCGTGTAACCTTGAGCAAGTTACTAAACCCCAATTGCTTTCAATAAAAATAAAAATAAAATAAAATAAAAAAGAAATATATTTTTAAAAATAAAATAACTACATGGGAAAAAAGTATAACTAGAAAAATAGGTAGACCAGACATGTAGTAAAAATTAAGAATACCAGATGGACAGCCTGTGTATTACAATAGTACCCATACAATGTCAAGAAGCTTAAAGGACTCCCAGTACATTTCCTATGTCTGTACTAATTTAGGACTTCTCAGACTGAGTTCTCAACTGTGTCCCAGGAATGGGGCAGCACCATGTCTCATTATTTGGATGCCCTTATCATCCAGTAAGATCTCAGCCTTGATCCTCCACTTCATCACCATCTTTTGGCTCTCTGGTTGGAAGCTAAGGACATGAACTCCAAACCTCCATTTAAAGAGAGAATTCATCTCAAAATATTTCTTTTTTTCACCTGGCTGCACTTAGCACAGTGCCTGGCATGTAGTAGGTACTTTATAAATGGTTTTTTTTTTTAAATCATGGACAAGAATGGCACAGGATCATTACAGTACTATTAGAGAGTATACCCATAACAATGAAACCACAGATACACAGAAGTATTAAAGTATTTTGGTATTAAATCTAGCATCTTTATTTGCTTTTACAAAGGAATTTAATATAGATCTAGAGAAATATCAAACAACTGCAACATGTTCATAAGAAAGCATTACAATTATTATGCAAAAGCAGTCAGAAAGGTTTTCTAAGGGAAGAAGACAAAAGAGGAATACCACAAATAATCTCCATTGTTCTCTGATTATAAATTTAAAGAAAAAACAAAACACCTTTTCCCAGTAGGTTATCTAGCAGTCTGATTTCACTAGAGATTCTGCAGTGACTGGTATCATCACTTATTGGGTGCCACTGAAATTCCATTGCCTATTAATATTTTCCTTTAGTAACTGAATCCTACAACAATCCCAATATTTATATGTTTGAATTGAAATCTCAGGGAGATATTAAAAGACCAAATATATGAGAGAAATAAAATTGGTTTCTAAAGGTAGAAATTAAGAAGAGGGGGTAGAAAGGAGGAGAGTTCTAATTTGTCCCTTCTGGTACCATTTTTGGTCCCTAGTGATACCACAAAAACTTCATTGTGATTCTATTGGTCTTTGTTACCTTACTTTAAGCTTTCTAGGCTGTTCTTATTGACAAAAGTAAAATTAATTTAGGATTAGTGACTAGGATTGACTCTGTCCCCTTATTATCTTTGAATTAGGATCCCAAAGTCATGACTAACCATTGTCATTACAAGTCTATAAATCATCAGTGGGTTATAGCTAGCCCTCTTCCCTTTCTCCAAGGCTTTGTCCTTCATTTGTATTTTTGGGGGAATGATCTTGAAAATTATATTGTGAAAAAGAAAGGAAGAAAAATGCTTATGAAACATTTGGCACCTGGATGTGGCCAAAGCCATGATAGCTACTCCTAAGTTTCATTCAATCAATCAATAAACATTTATTAAGTATCTACTATATGCCAGACATTTTGTTAAGCACACATCATTGCCTGATGCTTTTCTTTCCAGAGGAGTGTTTCTTTATTTTTAAAAAGAAAACTTACCCAATAATCCCTTATCCAGGCTGTCACCCAAATAGTCTTTTCCTAAAATAAATACTGAGCTAATGAACTTTAGTTCCTAAAAGATTACAGGGCAAATTACTATCCATTGTTGTTTGCCGAAGATTTCCCACACAGAGATGTTTCTCTAAGTAAGTTATTTCGCAGAGTGGTTCCAAGCCTGCTCAGATGGCAGTTAACCACCTGCTGTCCTCATTTAGGACTGGTTCCAGCCATTTTTCAAGCATAGGAATTCTGTAATTGTGCCTACAGAGGCTCTGGCTTGTCTAACACTCAACTCTATCAAGTTTTGATGCCTAAAACTAACTGAGCAAATGTGAGATTGGTATGAAAACCAGCTGAAGTGACAAAATCATATTTCCAACTAAACCACACATATTCCCCTACCCTTCAAAAAGAAAAATTCCCAGTGGTAGTGAAGAGATATGAAGGTAGAACATCTAAATCATACAAGTTCAAGAAATGAAAAAAAAATTAATCAACATAAGCTATCAATTAACTTTTTTTCTGAAATAAATTGTTTAATATATGGTTGGTAATGTATCATATGATTTATCTGAATCTTGTTACTTAAAAACGGGTCATTATGGGGCATCTAGGTGGTGCAATGAATAGAGCACAGGCCCTGGAGTCAGGAGGACCTGAGTTCAAATTCAGATTCAGAAACTTAACACTTAATAGCTGTGTGACCTTGGGTAAGTCATTTAACCCCAATTGCCCTGCCTTCCCACTTCCAAAAAGACCCAAAAAAAGTATAATTATTACAATAGAAGTAACTAAATGACTTTGTGATAGCCCTTGCAGGTCTACATGAAGTCATTTATTTTATGATGACCCAAACACTCATGGGTCAAGAGTTTGCAAAAGAAAGTTTGCTTAAAATAATATAATCATACCACTTTAGCAGTGTTAGAAAACATAAAGTTAATTTAGTCCAGTGCCCTAATTCTACAGATCATATATAAATGAAGTACAAAGAAAGTTATTTGTTCAAGGTCGCCTAACTACTTAGTGGCAGAACCAGAATTAGAATCTAGGTCTCTTGATCCAGGATTCTTTCCACTATGCATGCTACTGCTCTTGACCATCATATATTAAATTTAAATAATTTTTCCTTTACTCTTAGCTGTTTTAGGCCATATTAGTATTTTGGTATGTCAAAATATCTATGATTTCACTGATGCAGCTTGCAGTCCCTCCACACATTAGTAAACTCTCCATAAGCTGTCATAGACAATCTTCCAGAGAGGAGCTTTTCTAAACCTTGCTAAACTTTTGTTCAGATAAAACACACAGTTGACCACTAGGCCTGTACTTTTGACTTTTCTATCAATCAATAAACAGATATTTATTTAGCACCTACTATGCTCCAGGCACAATACTAGATTCTTAGGAAACAAGTACAAAGAATGAAATAATCCCCACATCTGCTAGAGTTTGTTCTCTTCTGGTATAAACCTCAAAAAATGAGGGTCACCTCCATTGGACCATGCCATAAAGAAGTAAATTCTTCATAGACAGTCTTATATAGTCAAAAATCATTACAGAAATGACAAAAATGCTGTAGGGCAACCTTTCCACCTACAGAACATTCTTATGTCACCCCTGTTTTACAAATATAACTAGCAATCAGAATACTTTAAACACTAATGTTAATAGCAGCTGTGGCAGGGCGGGGAGGGGGGGCAGGTAGGGGAGAATGTCAGCTAACAAGTAGACAGAACAATTGAGATAGATGTTCTACCTCTGGATAATGATGGTAATCAAAATAAAATGTTAAGTAGAACCGAAGGTCATGAGTTTAACCAAAATAGGATTCCTCTTCCTGAGGCCCCACCTTTAATCTGGGCAGATAGGTGAGTGCCAGGCCTGGATTAAGGAAGACGCATCTTCCAGAGTTAAAATCTGGCCCCAGACACTTACTAGTCATCTGACCCTTGACAAGTCACTTAGCCCTGTTTGCTTCAGTTTCCTCATCTGTAAAATGAATGAAAGGAAAAAAAAAATGGCAAACCACTCCTGTATCTTTGCCAAGAAAACCCCAAATGAGGTCATAAAGAGTCAGACACAACTGAAAAATGACTGAATAACAACAGCCTTTAATCTATTTGACCTCAGTTCAAGTCACAATACTAAAGAGTTAGCCTGAAAAGATAAAGGCTCAAGAACAAGAAGAATAAGATAAGATACTGAGGAAGTTTCATGTATGTAGAAAAACTGGTTAAGTGTTGGCTACTTGTGGAAAAACAGGTTTAACTGAAATGCTGAAGATGAGAAGCAAGGCTTGACAAGCAAGAACCCTATAGAGGAATATTAAACCCAGGTCATAAAGAAAGGAAGTAAAATATGATTGAGTAAGAATTTATGGTAAAGTTTCAAAGAATATGGATTAATTCTAACACTATTTTACAAGCTAAAAAAATCTCTCCAATAAAGATCCTAAACTTTTGTGGGGGGGGGGTGGTGGTGAAGGGGTGGTGGAGCACCAAAGTATAAAACCTATATTACTGGTTATCTAGTCAATAGTGTTGCAATGTTAGGAAATTCTGACCCAATTAGCATCATCACCAATCTTCTTTATGATGAATATTAACACTATAATCATCTTAACTGGGACTTTGCAAATCACTTCTCTCTTAATGAGTCATATACCTTGCTTCACAAATTACCCTGTTATTATCATTTTTTCTTAGGTATTGGCCCAGAATTCAACAACTAGCTCTATCATTGACTAGCCTACTTCAGACAAGTCATTTACTCAACTTATCAGTTTTTTCTGTAAAATGAAAATCCAAAGGATGTTTGTGAATCACTTGTAAACAAATGAAAGGGATAATATGTATTTCACACAGTGCAGCAAATACAACGCTAAGAGTCATACATAAATAGGATGGCAGTAAATGGTGACTTAAATATAATATTTTCAGTCCATATAGCTAAAATAGACTACTGGTAACACAGTGGAACCTCACTATAATACTATTAAATGTGAAATGCAATTCAATATAAGGCATATCAGCCTCTCATTTAACTACTGAGGCAAAGATTTTCACAGGGGAAAAAAAGAAAGTTTACATAAAAAGCCAAGTCACTTAACTTTTCTATGCCTCAGTTTTACTCACTGGAAAAAGGGGCATACCAGTACAGTTCCACAGAATTTTATTAGGAAATCACTTTGTAAACTTTAAGACATCATATCAATGTTACAATAATTGTTATTTTAATACCAGTATTACACACAAGGTTGTAAAACCTGAAGATGTTGGTCCTAGGAAAGACTAAAATGATTTCATTTAGGATGGCATAGAGAAAAATAATAATGAATATGGAGTCAGAAGACCAAGGTTTAAGCCTGGGATATTTACTTGTACTACAACCATAGGCAAGTTAGTTTCTTCTCTCTGAACTTTAGTTTCCTCATCTATAAAGTGAGGAGGAAGGGCACAGTAGACAAAATGACTTCTTAAGCCCCTTCCCTTCCAGCTGAAAATACTATGATGCTTTCTTTATTTCAGAATAGAGACTCCAGTGTCTGCATAGGAAGATACTGAACTACGAATAATTAGTCCTACTTCATTCTCCTAAGAGGAACTTTTGTAGGAAAGCAGGTAGGTCACATAGAAGTTGAATAGTTTTTGCTTCTTCTTCACAGAATACAAAGCTGGGCCCACATTTCTCCCTAGCCTAGTTGGTCAAGCCATGAATGAGAGGAGAGCCATTTTGTGCAAGTTTTCTGAGGAAAAAAATTACTTTAATTCCTAAAGAATAATAGATCAATTTTTTTATCTAATGTGTTCCTTTTATAGGGGGAAATTTCACTGGACTTTGTCAATAGGAACAATTTTATGGACTCAATGAAAGCCAGGAGAGAACATGAAATCAATTTTGTTTTGTCATTTCAGCAAAAAAAACACAACTTGGAACCACACCTCCTCCAGAGGTGAACATGAACTGTAACTTTCAGCAAAGGAAATGGAATTACCAAATTCTTCTGAATGAGGTAAGCCCAACATTTTAATATTTTTATGAATTCATTTAAATCATAGAAATCATAAATTCTAGGCCAGAGTTTCCTGTTGCAAGTTTTGCTTCCCTCAGAAAATGAGCCCCACCTTTATGAGAAGGAAGAAAAATGAATGACAAAAGTCCTAGTAATATGCAAATGGGGATGAGGAACAGTGTGCTTGGAAGTTTGGAGGGTAGGGAAAGAGGGAGGTGTGGGGAATGATTGTAGAAAGGGAATCCCAATTTGGTTTTCTCTTTGGTCCTTGGAGGAGAAGAAAAAAACAAACGATTATTAGTATTCCTTGATCCAGGCTGAGGATTCATCAGTACAATGCTGAGAGGGTTGTGGGAAAGGGGGTGATGGAGAGATTGGGCACCTGTTGTAATATTGCTCTGTTCACACACACACACACACACACACACACACACACACACACACACACAC